>NC_071088.1:88856129-89156129 GCF_027358695.1 Spea bombifrons | reverse complement strand
TGGAGAAGGAAAATTGCTACTGGAACTAAATAATGCATGCGCATATTTGCATGCAGTGATATACTTTGTTGTTAATGCATATTGTACTCCAATATGGATCTTACATGAAAAAAGGGCTGAAGTTTTGCTTTATCTGTTACGTTACGCCGCGTCGTTTGGTTTCAGATTCTGGATCACAGGTAATGTAACTGGAGGACGTGCTGATAGCATCAATGCATGTTTCCAGGAAGATTGTCACTGGGGACCGACACATTACTGCAATCCCTGGTTTTCTCTAAGGACTATCTAGTTAATATGTTCTTTATTGATTTGGGGAAAAACACAGGGGTCCATAACCTCATGAGCTATAAGAAATTGTTCCTTGTCAAATCTCCCTTGCCAAGTCAGTGGTGATAGAAAATGTAGTATCAGGAATCAGGGCTGCTAAAAAAAGAAACCAATTTTGTTTGTAAAGCACTGTGGCTTCTTAGTGGAGGTCTGTGATTGCAGTTGCTACCAATTGCCGTCTTCTGAACAGGTGTGGTAGAGAGGTGTTAACAGTGGAACGCAACAGGTCCAGTTTTAGTCATATTTTGGATCAGCTGTTGCGTTCATCATAGTTTACAGCAAATAGCTTAGAATATAGGATTTTTAGTAAATCATTTGTTTTAGACAATGACAGCTGCACACAACATCATTGTATTAACTGTAATTGAGTGTTATGTATACCTATATACTGTATTCAAAAACAGAACAGCACTATATCATTTACCATTATTCAAACAATAATTTAAAAAATATATATATAGTCCATAAGTAAGTTATTGGTATGGCTGCGGAATATGATGGTGCTATATAAAACAATACATGGCAATATGTGAGTCGCGGAATGGCTTATTGTTGGGTGTAGATTTGGTAGAGAATGTGTGACACGTGAAAAACTGACAGGCTGCGCCATCTCAACAGTCCTGTACACTGTGCCCCATTACAGTGATCTACTGCAAACATGTCAGCGTGTAGACAAGTGCCATCCATCATTACCCAGTGTATCCATTTGGGCATATTAACCATTAATAACCCAATCACTCAGCCCCATCTCAAGAAAAGTCAGTTAATTCATACCATGTGTTATTTATTTGATAAATCAGATCATTAAAGTAAACTTATAGAATTATATATTGAATCAAGACAATCTTTCCTGAACTAAAATATTTGAAACTTGTAAAAAAAAATCTTGTTTTCCAAAAATGTATGGGGAAAAAAAACCCAAAGAACCAGAAGGTTAAAATATATACTTCATATATGTTTTTAATCTTAAAATGCATTTTTCAGACCAAACATCACAAGGCAATAAATATAATTTTGATTTTAGGTTATTGACAATTGTGGTTCTCCACAAAGATAAACTGTCTACAATTTTATGACAATAAGGTTTTTTGGTCCACGTGGGCAAGGTGCCCTAAGGTGTTTTTAAGATCACTTTTATTGTAGAATAATGAGGGCTGTGTTATAAGTCTTATCCGGTCCATGCAGCACATTTTAAGTGGATTCTGTGAAAAAGAAAGAAAAAAACATATAGATTGGAAAAATCACAAGAGCCATAAACGATAACATTGGGTTAGCTGATCTCTGACACCTATAAAGCTCAAACATGTTTTGAAATCAACAAAAACTAATCAGTCATCAGTAAAGTGAGCAGGTCACCATTTGTTGTTGAAAAATGTTGGGTTTCCAATATAGAAAGAAGCTGAGGCGCTTATGTGTGGAAGAGAGCCTCTGGGTTTTCATACATCATAAAGCTACCCATATAAAATAAAGGGGAGTAAAGGAGTAGATGGGGAGTAAATTTAGCATACAGATATTGTATGTTCATTTTACACAACTACCATAATCTTATGTAAACACTTGTTCCAACATTTAGAAATGTCATAAGTTTAACAAATGTGATACAAAATAGCTGAAACTCGCAAAACCTTAATATTATCACCTACATTCTAAATTATATGTTAATTATTTCTATAGATACAAACTATACCAATTCATTACAAATTCAAGATTTCTAAAGTTGAAATGTCTACATTGCAACTTAGCTTTGTTTCGAATGTGACATCTACACCACATCTTATTTATTAAGATGTATCAACAAAGTGTGCTTTGTTATGAGATATAACAGATAGCTCATATATACATTGAACTTCAATAAAACATCTGAATTATGCCTAGGTTTTTATGGGCTACTAATTGCACTTAACCTTCTAATGAAAGCTTTATATCCCCCTAGAGAATAGAATAGTCATTATGTATGTATGTTTTGTATTCATTAAGCACCAACCGTGTTCGGAGAATTATAAATGAGACAATATGATATATGGGGCAGTAATTTACAGAATCATTAAAACCATCAATCGTCTACATGTAAACATTACAACAGTTCACAACTTTGTTTCATTCAGGCAAGTGCACAAAGGTCCCCTGTAAAACATATACATTATTCCATATTTCATTCAAGCTTGACAGAATGTACAATTTACTAGGATTTTTTTCTAATACAAGGGCCTCAATTAGTCTGATGTTAATTCTTGCACCTTGTAATAGAAAGTATAGCAAGGTACTTTATTCCGTAGCGTAAGACAAAGAATGAACCTACGTTTCCAAAGCAGACCATTAGTTTCAACACGTCCCAATGTTTGTGTCTCCCCATTCTAAGAACACCCAACAACATCACTTCCAACTCACATCCGGCTTCACCCACATGAAATCATATGGCTTTCCACTGGCCGCACTCCCTGTCTATGCCACTTTCATGCATATCTTTCATGTACTGCTCATCCATAACAGCCAGCAAACCCAATAAGTGGAACTCAACAGCCAGTACAGCCTAGTACCATATTGGCTTATGGTAACTGGGACCTTAGTGAGTATTCTGGAAAACATTCAAGTGTATCATAGCACGGTATACTTTACAAATGCCCACAGTCATAATATCTATTAGGAAACTAACAAGGTAGATATATAGGGGCAATAAGAAAGAATATGAAGAGATTAAAAAATAAATACGACCTGAAGCAGAGTACCTTTTTTAATTTACTAATGTTCATCTATGGAAACTTTTCTTCCATTTCTAGGCTGTTAGGAAACACATACAAAAAAATGAATGATTAATGAACAAATTGTTGAGTCGGTTATTATGATTATCTTGGCATTTTACATTCAGCAATATGTCAGTATGGATCGGGTGTTTTAACCCAAAATCTGGATGTACTCATTAGTTATTGCCCTCATTTATAGAGTGTGGCAAGGGTTTGCAAGGATTTTGTAGAGATCTTCATCTTAAAGGGCTAACCCCAGATTTTTTTTCTCCTGTCAACTTGGTCTTATATATCTTTTAAGTAAATTGGCATGATGGCATTTATGAAATGAATGCATTATGCAGGAGGTCTTCTTAAGGACCTAGCTATTTTTACACTATGGCCACCCCATATAGTCAGGTAAAAAAAAAATAATGCAATTAAAGAAATTTACTTTAAAAAAAAAAAGTAAAGGTCTTGGGACCCAGTGAATCACCCAGTGAAGCCTGAGAAGGAGGCTCATTTAACTGTATCCATGCTTGGAACTGGCCTGTGATTGCGGCAATGTTGGTCCCTTTTTTAAGCCATGATGTACCAGGTATGCCATTGGTCCTCTAGGGACATTTTTCATGATATACCTGGTATGTCACAGGTCATGAAGGGGTTAAAGAAGATAACTGTGAATTAGTGATGTCAGGGAGTGTTATGAATAAACCATATTGTTAGCCTCAATTTTCTAGTCGGCCAATTAACTTGACATCACATGGCCAATAAAAATCACATGAAACAGAAGAGTGGAGTCATCATCACCATGTTTTAATAATTAATTTCTACTAATAATTGCAACAGCAGATAACTAAAAAAATAACCATCATGTTAGTCAGACTTTTTGAATAGACTTGGCACCCACTTGCATGTGGGATTGGGGAAAGACCCGGAGCTAAAAAGCCCCTGTACGTGTGTTTATTTTTGTGAAAGAAATTGTTTGTAAAGTGTTAGGCTTTAGTGAATCGGCTTCAAGGCTGCTTGATGGAGCCCAGGTTACATCTGGATTATTATATATCTCTCATAGCTTGTATGTATTATGTATCTTGTTTTGCTGAATGATCATAGGTTTATCAATCTTTTAGAATAATGAAGCAGGCATACCCTGAAAAGAAAAAAGGGTCTTCCCATAGCACCAGAACTATCCTGGAAAACAACATGAAACAGAAAAATTCATCAGTAGAACACTATATTTGTTAAAACTAAATGGGTTATCTGCATAATCTATCCCAATGTATATATTCTACGTATTGTCAGTTGGTTAGTATTCAGGTAACGCAGAATTGGAGCTCTAAATAGTAACAACAATAGTACCAGAATACTAAAATGTTTAAAAGCCATAGTATAAGGCTTTCCCTACACTATGTTAATGATCGTGAAATGTAAATCTTTTCAATCTGCTGTGACTTGAGTTGAACATACCTTTTTTGTAAATTCTTCTGTGGTTATCTGTGATTCCTGTAACGAGGTTTAGACAGATAAACAATATCATAATAAATGGTAAACCATTAAAGTTTATGTGACGATTTATAAAAAACAATATGGACTGCATTATTAGTCTAAACACAGTCTTCAAAAGTGGAGTCAAATGATACCTTTAATGTATAGCGTTTAATGTAAGCTTTAAGGACACCGAGGTCCCTCATTCACGCATTGTGAAAGTGCGTGCACTTGTTTTTCATGCCAAACTACTTACCCCTGTTTTAAGAGCAGGGTCCTGTGCTCTGGAGTAGTGAAATAAAAACTGTAAATAAATAAAATAGTTGGTTATATGTGTAAAACCAAGATAAATTATATATATGCTGATTTAATACTTACTCTTTTGTATATTTCTTGGTTATTTTCCTAGTAAGAACAAGCACACATATAATTATTGGAAATGTACTAATTGTACATATATCGTTTTTAACATGGATACATACCGGTATATTATACAAGAATATATATATATATATATATATATATACACAACACATGAAAAAAATGCCCTTACCTCATTAACTTTCATTCTATTATAGATGGAGCTACAAAGGTCCATAACAAAACTGGAAATCTGGAAGACAAGTAGCGTTATACCCATTGGTGTCAGAGATTATTTTTTTTTGGGGGGGGGTTTTATTGATGTGTGAATTTTGCATATTGAACTACATTTCTAGCCATTAAAGGTCAGAGGGAAGACTTTAATACTCTGACCACTCTGCTGAATTCCAATATTAATGTATACTATTTTAACATCAAGGTAATACACAACGTACAAGGCCCTTCTAAACTCACTTATGCTATACCTAATGTAGAATGGGGTTTGTTTCTCACATTCTTTTTATAAAAGCACCCAGTATTCTAAAAATACATGGAAACAATAGAAGCATGTTAATCTAAATGGACCTTTTCTGCATTTAAAACATTAGGTTAGGTTTTCATTCTGACTCTCCATCATTGCTTCGTTTTAACTCCTTCATGGCTTACCTGTCATGTATACTGTCTACTGGTAGACATTGTTGTAGATGTTATCAACAGCAAAATATGTAGTTCTGTTACTGTTCTTTAAGAAGTATTTGCTTCATTTACTAAAGCTGTGAATATTGGTTTTCAGGAAAGCTCTCAGACCTATTAGTCCAATTTTCCTACTAATATGAGAGTTTCACTTGAATGGATTCAATGTCTCTGATACAGTATAATATTCTGTAACATGCTATATTAAAAGCTTTTACTGTACCTCCTGATACTGAGCTGCAGTATGTACTATTGTGGCAAAGTGATAATACAAGTGGAATTAATGGTTGACTATTCATAACAAGGTAGAGGCTGCCTGAGAAGTGCTCCTGGGATTTGGACTGCTTCCTGGAATGTTTCAGAGATAAATGAAGATGCGTCTTATTGACATTGCTTCTTTAGCATCCTTAGTGGTCCAAGTCAAGCAGCGCCTGTTACCTCAGTGGTAAATCACAGCCATGCATTCGGTTGATTATTCTCTGTCCTCAGATTGTAAATTGGTCAATTTCTGAGACTGATGTCTCTTCCACAGCTACATCAACCTACTGGAAGCAACTGTATTTATGTATATATGTGTATATATATATATATATATATATATACATATATATATATATATATATAAATATATGTTCTGTATATAAGTCAGGACGTACTGGTACGTCCTAAGGTGCATCTTGTTACAGCTTTTAAGGATGTACTGGTACGTCCTAATGGGTGGCACGGGTTAAGATGTTTTATATATATATATATATATATATATATATATATATATATATATATATATATATATATAATGTTTTCAGGCAGTTGCATGGTAATCCTTTTTATGTGTTCTAACTCATGGCCCAGTGTTAATCATAAACTGGAAATTCTGACCAATGAAAGCCTATGAAGGAATGGGCTTATTATTATTATTAATATTGGGATTAAAGAATCAGATCAGTGTGGTGTTTAAACAGGGAAAGTTACTCAAAATATCAAATGACTGATATAATGGCAGCCTCGAGGTCTGCAGACAAAGGAAGTGTGTTGGAATAAAATGAGATACGAGGATTTTGTCAGTGTTCAATGATAAAAATATTTTTTCCCATTGGATGACCTATTTAACTGTGGATTATATAGGTTTTACCAAGCTTTTATTGCAGACGATGCTTACTGGGATTTGCCCTTTATTATACATAGTCAAGTCTGAATGCTGAAATGACTCCTCTCCTGCAATCTTCTCCTTTAGTGAATAAACCCTTCTGTGTTCAGAACACATATGACAACACTCACTTCTTGTACAAAAAATGATATCATTTACACAATGTGCTTTCAGTCATGTGCTATATGCATCGCGTTAAACTAAAACCACATGGGGAGGGCTAATTACAATGTGGATTGTTGGTTTAAGAGAGTTAGGAGTGTTTCTAGATTACCTGTGGTTGATCTGGCAATGCTATCCACTGGCTGAAGCAGAATGCTAGTCTCTTTAAAGTAACAAAAAAAGGAGAAAAAAAAGTTAACTTTATGTATCATGCTAACAGGATTTAGTATGTTTACATTTTAAGTATTCCATGATGTATTGACCAAGCAATTCTTAGTAAGCTGGGATTTCTGCCTACTAATAACATATAAAAAAGTAATAAAAGTGTTAAATTAGATGAAAATTGGCAAAATCATTAAAACATTTAATTCAGTTTAGAAATGCATACCGAGAGGCATCAACACCTCAACCCACAGCATGTAGACCTGAGATCTGTGCGCTTTCTATTCAAAACAAAGCAATAAATCAACCCATGCCTAACAAATACCATTGGGGATTCCATCATACTTTATGGATATATATTACTACCACCAAGTGGTATATATTACACCACCAAGTTCGGCGAGTCCTATCTAGCTTTTCATGGCTATAGTGGTTACCAAGAAGCGGAATAAGTGGGACTGTTTTGCATTTGAACCCAAAAGAAAATCTAAAGCAAATTAAAACCTTCTCTGGACACCATTAATGAGGCAACTGTGTGACAGGAGGAGCTTCTCTACCCTCAGGTTTGATCAGAACCTGCAAATATGCACAGCACAAAAATATACAGAAAGGGGGGTTTAAAACCTAAAAAGCATGAACGGCATAAACATCCAGATTCCTGGGTTGCTGCTAATTACCAATCAGTAACAAAGCATTAATTCAGCGCATACCCAGCGAATCCCATTCAGAAAACACATCTAAGGCATACATTTTGGGTGATATATGGCCCTAAAGTGTGACGGAATCGCCCAATATTTATGCCTTAGATTTCTAAATGGCATTCACTGGGTATGCGCTGAATTCTTGCTTTGTTCTGTGTGTTTATTGGGCATTATTATTGTAGCAGCAACCCTTCTAAACTAAATGTTTATGATTTTTATGCTTTTTAGGCTGTGTGCCCCCCTTTGTGAATACATTTTTTTGTGGCTTCTATTGTCCATCTGATAATTGTAACTCAAGGCTGTTTTCATACTGCACTGTTCTTGCTTTACCTGTCTATTATTCTGGGGCCAATCAACCTTACAGTCCCGTTTATTGTTTTATAGAACAGCAATTTTTTGAATTGGTTTTTGAATGTTTAACCATTATAGCACTAAGTGAACTATTGCACAGCGCATATGGTTAATTCTTCTATTCCATGTCCAGCTATATCGAAACTCCGCAAGTAAGCCTCATCTCAGTTTTGTTAGAGAACTTCCCTTATGTTCTTTTATTTTCATGGGAATCAGTGTATTTCGCTTTTGATAACAGCCTTTCCATCCTGCTAATATTCGGTGGCTCCCATTACACTGCATTGAACCCAGCCAAAGACACAGCCATTTATCTCTTATCGATTACTAGGTGCGATGTAACATTAGCCCTGTATTAGCCTGGAATAACACATTGATAAAATATATTTTGAAGGTTCATGCAATTGTTGCACATATATTTTTGAATATTTCTAAATACATGTCCACCAAATGGTAATGAATTGACCTTAAAGGCAAATAATTTGCTATTACCCCAATTTGAGTACCAACTGAGAAACTTAATTAGGAGATTTACCTCACTTTCAGGGATGTCAAAATTTTCCATATAGTGTGGCAATGCTTGTGGGAAACCTAGAATGATACAAAGACACAGTTTCAGTATTTTCTGGGATGTTAATCATAATGGAATTTAGCATCCTGTGACATTTCTCTACTGTTATCATTAGTGACAATGCTAATGAGCTATACTAGCTTATATATCTTGAAAACTATAATATATATATATATATATATATATATTTATATACCAGATATATTACTCATATCACTGTCCCTCCTGTACATGCGTGAGCGGTGAGCGAGGTGTCATTGTTTGAACCTTCCTAGGGACATGCATGTGGCACTTGTTTGAACAACTAGGAAGGGCACCACCCAACAATGATAATATAATTTAAAATATACAGTGCAGTTATGGTAAATAGACCTTGAATAGAAATCAGAATTGTTGTTAATGACAAAGTTGCATAGAGAGACATCCAGAATTAAACATAATAAATCTAAGATACAAAATTCTTAGTTTGCTCTTCTATACATCATTTCGTACCACCATTCTTGTAAGGGTGTTGGTAAGACCAGATGACCCTACATAGTCGATGATGTCCAAAATTTTTTTATAAAGATTATTCTTTTTTAACCTAACCATTTCTACATAAAGCCAATTTTATTTGAGGTCTACCCCTGGGCATATGCTCTACCAAAAGCAAAGAAGAAAATTATGGATTTGTACGATTGCTTTCTGGAGGCACACCTTGAGAGAAACTCAGGCATGATCCGTGGCTTTCATGATAATGATGACCCGATGATCAGTGTTGAAACTAAGGAGTTGAAGGTTTAATACCAAAAAAGATAAGGGCAACTTTTTGGAAGACTAGCGCAAGACACTGAAGTGCTTCTTAGTAGAAGATTAAGATTCTTGCTTATGACCTCTCCAAACCATCACAGAGCACATCCTTCCTGGACCTCTTATCCACACGATTAATCCATGTATTCATGTCAAGCTAGTTTTAGCACCACAAAGGAACTGTTTTGTGTCGCCCCATGTGGTTATGGAGAAATAATGTATTTCCTTTTTTATTGTTTGGGCAGCATACAATTACCTACTGTAACAAAATATGTATACTGTATATTCTACTAAACTTTTCTACATATTCGAGTGAAACCAAGTGAAATACAAGTTGCTCTCGTTCGTATTGTTTTATGTTGGTTTTTATTTATTATAGTGATTATATTGAATTATAATCTGTGGTTCAGTGAAAGTTGCTGAGTTAACAAACCCAAAACCAGCTGATATTTTAGTGCAACTGCTTTTCAATGTAATAAATGGTGCTAAAGGATAACATGAAATTGCAATTTAGAAATGATTACTATTTGAATCCCTCCACCCTGTTTACATTTTTTTTTTTTTAGAAAGAAGGTTAGTTGGAGCATCTAGGTAGTTTAAAGGAAAAATCTTATTTAGGAAAAAAAGGGGGTATATACCAAATAGTATTTTATAGAAATTATATTAATATTCGTTTTTTCCTTATTTGGAAATGTAACCTAAATAATTCATTATAACGATAATAAACTATACTCCTATTTCACCTCTTCGGCTGAACTTAAAAAAAAATGACACAAGTAGCACTTTATTACATAAAGAAAGCAAATGAAGACTTCCAAATTAGCAAACAAAAAATCCCAAACTTCGTAAAATTTTTAATTGTTTATTGCCAATACCTCCTATAGAATAACTGGTACCAAAACACATACATTAAATGGTTACAAATGCTACAGATAATTAACCAGGTCAAAACAAAGTGTAAAATAAAATACACAACACATTGTTTTAAGTTTTCAGCACCAAGGCTAGCTCTTACAAACACACCCCATCTCCCACTCGGTAAGAGTTTGTTTCAAGATACTTAAAACTAGAGCTGTTGGAGAACTTTACTTATATGATATCATTGAAACATACACTGTAACTGTAAACAGCGCATATAGGAGCGCCAATGAAATATACCTATACTAGGTTTGTAACGAATTGTATATATATATATATATATATATATATATATTCCCTCAAGATTGTAAGCTTGCGAGCAGGACTCTCTCCACCTAATGTATCGTTTTGTCATATCCCTTGAATATATGTATTGTTTTAAGCGCTGCGTAAATTGTTGGCGCTATATAAATAAAAGATAATAATAATATATATATATATATATATATATGTCCTGTCCACCCATTGTACAGCGCTACGGAATTTGATGGCGCTATATAAAACAATAAATATTAATAATAATATATATATATATATATATATATATGCGCTTTCCTTACCTGACGAAAGGTGGAGGGCACTCAGGCAGCAGATGGCAAACATCAGTGGCAGTGGAGTATAGCGCTTTTCATATCTCAACTTATGCATCTGGATCTTTCGGTCTTCCACGGTGGTAGTTCTGTTGAGTTTCCTAGACTTGAGCATCTTAACGGAGGCTGCTGGAGGCGAGATCTGAGATCCTGTGTCTGGCTCATTCACAGCGTAAATCTATCTCTTTAAATGTATCACTGTATCCCATAGGAGCGCAAGCAATCAGCACCTGGCAGGATTCTACTTTCTCTCCAACACTCGTGCTGTGCTCTTATTTATGAGGCACTGCCCCCCCCAATCGATGTTGCTGATTAGCTAAGGGTTGAGTAAGTAGGGAAGAACAGACAATCTATATTATTGCACAATAGGGATTCTTCTAACTCACATTGACTTTGCAGCGGTTAGGAAGTGTTACACATGAGCACTATATAATCTTACCAGAAGAGCACTAGGAAACAAAATACATTCCTTTTTCCCGATGGGAATTAATGGACAATAAGGGCTTTATGACATATGCAAGTCCTTCTTCTCAAAGATATCATACAAAATTGGGTTAACAACATGGTGCAGACCTAAGACTGTAGACTAGCACTTTTTTTGCTCTGGTCTCGTTTTAATTTTAACAATTTAACATCGCTGTTCTCATCGACTCTTCTTAGTTTTGTGGGCCATTTATTATGACATTGTGTCTTTCACTTAAAAAAAAAGTTCTTTAAAGTTTGTGGCTCACCTAAAACTCTTTACCCTAAACGTAATAGAATGGCTCCTGGTCAGGTGAGTTATCTAGGATCAAATAGAGTTAGATCAAAAATGTTTCACAGCCTGTAGTGTAGTTTTGGTCACGTAGGACTACCGTATTTGCTCGATTATAAGACGACCCTGATTATAAGACGACCCCCCAAAATCAAAATATTTACTTAGGAAAAAAACAAAAAGCCTGAATATAAGACTACCCTATAGGAAAAAAGTTTTACTAGTAAATATTAATACATGTAAACTAATTTTCATATTTAATAAAAGCTATGATTGAGAAAAATATATTTTTTATTTCCTTTTATTTGCCCCCCCCCCAGTTATGCACATCTGCCCCCAGGCTTGCCACTCTGCCCCTAGAAATGCCTTATAACCCCCTATTTGCCACTCTGCCCCATGATGTGCCTTTTAACCCTCTATATGCCACTCTGCCTCCAGAAATGTCTTATACCATCCTATATGCCACTGTGCCCCATGATATGCCTTTTAATCCCCTATATGCCCCTCTGCCCCATGATATGCCTTATACCCCTATATGCCACTCTGGCATATAGGGGGTTAAAGGCATATCATGGGGCTGAGTGGCATATAGGGGGTTAAAATGCATTTCTGGAGATATATACTGCTAACAGCAATCACACTCCTATCAAGCCAAGGCAGCCAGTACATGCTGGAACCTGGGGATGTTAGAAGTGTGATTACAGCCTCCCTATGCCATGCTACCACCCCCCTTACACATCCATGTTATTGCACACACACACTCATTCACAAACATTTAAATACTCATTCATTCCATTAATCACACATACTTCACACATTAATCACAAAAACCCTCCCCCACCCCCTTACCTGAACTGCAGATCTCCCACTCGAAGACTTCTGCAGGGGTCCGGCTGTGCGAGCAACTTCTCTGGCCCCGCCCCCAGAGGAAGGAGGGGGGAGGTAGAGTTATGTGAGGACTGTGCTAGCTTCCTGTTTCCTGCTGCTAATAGCAGAGACGCTGCTCCCGATCAAAGCCCGGTAAGCAGCGCGGCCCCAGCAGAATTAGGTCTGATTAGAAGACGACCTCGATTATAAGACGAGGGATATTTTTCAGAGCATTTGCTCTGGAAAAAACCTCGTCTTATAATCGAGCAAATACGGTAATTGAAATTTAATAACATTAATTTATTCAATTATCACAAACTCGCCTTTTATTTCTAAAACATCTCGTCCCGCAATAGACATTCTTCAGTCATCCTTATTTATGCAAACCTTTCTTTCTAACAATACGAAATGCTTATGTATCATCATCACTGATATTAATTGCCTGCTTTCTTTTTAATATGTAGGTCAATACTATAACATAGGCGTTTTATTAATTATTAATAGCTACATGGTTACCCGTCAATGCTTCAGTAAAGAGAAGGCTTGTCTTGCTAAACCTAATTACAGTATATTGGCTAGAGATAGATAGATAGATAGATAGATAGATAGATAGATAGATAGATAGATAGATAGATAGATAGATACTTTAAGAAGCGGTCAGGAATATTTTCTGAATTTTCACATAAAAGCAAGTCTTTCATAAGTGATGTTTTATGTTTGTGGCATGAGATCCTTCGGGAATCCTCTAAATTGAAGCATGAGAAAGTGTTTGTGTCTGTAATTATCTCGCATATAAGTTAAAGGAGAGTTATGTGGTATACAGCTGGAAACAACAATTTGTCTAGTGAACACAAGCAAGTAGTTATATTGTATATTGGATGGAGATTGATTAACCCATATACTTGTAGCCTTACGGAAATACCCAGGTCGCCTGTTATTATGAGATATGAGGGGTGAAAACATGGTTGAAGCATTTACTGAATCCACTGAATAGAATAGGAATAATGTCGTAGTGCTGAATAATAATAAGAAAAGCAATACCACTAGACCTCACAAGTTTCCATTAAATTAAATAAATTTAAAAAAATTCCTGACTACCCCACTAAAGAAGAATGCATATTACAGTACACTTTCCAAAACTGATTGGCTGCTTGAAGTTAATGAATTGAATAGACCCCGGCTCGCAGTGTTTACCGAGCCAGAGCTGGATCTAGCTGACAGTAAGTAAATCTCATGCAAGTAGATGTGTGCACACCTTAGAATCGTCTGCAAAAGTACATACCCTACCTTTGAGACCTTTTGTAATATTGCTAAGAAAAATGTTAAAAAGTATGGGTCCCAGAACCGATCACTCTGGCACCCCACTGGTAACAAGGCCTTTTTTAGAATATACACCATTAACTACAATCTGCTGCATAGATTTTTCCAGTCTTGTTTAAAATCAGACACTTATTGATTATGGTTAGCATATGAAATTTTAGGATCATGATTCCTGTTACATCCTATTGTGCAGGCAGAAGACGTACATTTAAACTGTTTTTTTTTTTTTTAAATATAAAATAATGGTTGAAAAATAAAAGGAAATGTAAGTATTAAACAATATTAAATAAATATGAAACAATATACCAACGGTTGCTTTCACCGTCTTTAGTCATTTCGTCATTGTTAACGTAAAATGTGTTAATTTTTTTATCACAGAGAAATTATGAAAATTCAGGGTTTTTTTTTTTTTTGTAACGTCCAAAAAATAGGAGCTATGCCATGTGAAGTAGTTTAGTTTTTTTAAATGTAATTTAGATCTATATATAACCAGTTCCTCTTTACCGCCAAGTCCTTCAGCTTATTATCTGTAAGAAATACATTTCCCTTCCTCTTGGGTTTCACTCCCTAGGAGTCATCGCAAAGAACATTACCAATGAATTTGCCAGTGCCGAGCCAATTTGTTGAAGATTTAATTTTACCTTACAAATGAAATACCTGCTAGGAGTTCTGGAGTTGCGCGGTTAACTATATAGAGATGTACATTTCAACCATTGGCAAAGTACCAGAATCATGTAGGAACAAACCGTTTCGTATGATTTGACACGCAATCCTGAATAATTGGACTGAAATCGATGAAGCCTGAACATCATGAGCTAAATATAATTAAAATCTGGGAAATTAGCTGTTTCCATATATTTTTTTATCAGTAACAACTTCTTGACTAAATCTCTTTTTATGACCTAGAATAGAAGCCAAGCTGTGCAGTTCTAAATCTGGTGTGTTTCTCTTGCTAACCATCTACAGCCAGTTACTGCGTGTATTATATATATATTATATAATGAGACATGTGTGTGCTAGGTGGGGTGCTTAACCCCGAGATCTGGTCAAACCTCCAAATATACATCAACAAAAAAGATACAAAAAGGGACGTATACACTAAAAACATTAAAAGTTTCAATATTCTTCTGTTTTCATAAGCTTTTGTGTATTTGGAGGTTTTGACCAGACCTCAGGGTTCCGGACCTCATTCTTCCAAAAAAGCAGATACATTCAGATACTCTGCTTCAGTGGAAAGTGGGAAAGATATTTTTAAATCCATGGAGAATTAATGGAATTGGGGAATATTGTTGCATTTTACATCCCACTGCAAAAACATGGTGCTCTGGACTCATGCTCAGTAAGAGAGACAGTCCTGCTTTTTGTTGGTCTGTTAAAGGCACTTTATAAATCTATAGGTATCAGTACAGATATCACCAAACAGGAATCAATATACGTGTTGCTCATTATCTTTTGCTTTGCTGCCACAAGTTCTCAAGTCTTTTCTAAGAATTGTTTTTCTCACCATTTCTCACCTTTATGTCAGTTCATAAGTAAAAAAAAAAAATACGTGTCTTCGACATCACCTCTAGATCTGAACTGTATATATTATTTTAACCGACTTCACATGCAAAGACAACCGTATCACCTCTAAACATGCCTTCAGCATTAATTTGAAAATGCAACCATTCTTGTTTTCCCAAGCAATCAAACCTTAAGAGATGTAAGAATTGAAAATATTCTGTTTTGCTGCAGGGTTTAGGCATGGGGACAAAAATGCATTTAACATAATGTATCTTTTAAAAACATCCACATTTCATTGCTATGTAATCTGCCATATATATATATATAAACAGGGAAAAGAAAAAATGTCGGTGCGCTAAGCTAGTCACAGGCTCAAATAATACAAATGTGTAATACGAGGCCTACCAAACAGGTGTAAGCATGCTGCAAAAACAGTGTATTGGCTGTACAATGTATAAAAATATAGGGAGGTATAGGGAGGTATAAGGCATATCAGGGAGGCAGAGTGGCATATAGGGGGGTATAGGGGGCAGAATGGCAAGCCTGGGGGCAAATGTGATTAACGGGGGGGCGGTTGGCAAATAAAAGGAAATTAAAAACAAACATTTCTCAGTCATAGCTTTTATTAAATATGAAAAAATTGTTTACATTAATTAATAAAGAAATAAAAGTTTCTTACAAGAATATCGTGAAGAATAATGTGGTCACTGTTTTGTTCCACTGAATAAAATTGAACTTTTTCATCTAAAATCTTTTGCAGCAGCAAATGTTTTGATTCCAAAATCAAAGGGCAGGGTACATATATATGTGTGTGTGTGTAAGGGCAGTATACATGTATATGTGTGTGTATAAGGGCAGTGTACATGTATATGTGTGCATGTAAAGGCAGTGTATGTATGTATATATGTGTGTTTATGGGCTGGTGTGTGTGAAGGCAGTGTGTAGGGGTCCTGGGAGGGAGGCTAGCAGTAGCCTTTTTTAATTAAAAAATTCTCTGCTGCTTGGACTACTCTTCCAATGATGCTCAGCCAGCATTATGGTGGACACCTGGCTGGCTGAGAATCATAGGAATTTTAGTTCACAGCTAGCATCTGCAGCTTTACTGTTGCTGCACTTCCCATGACGGTCAGCCAGCATCATGGAAGGGGTATGTCTGGCTGAGCCTTATGAGAATTCAGTTCAATGTGTTGGTTATTTTTAATATGCATGACTGTGCTGATAAAAAGGAAGCGTGTTTTAAGTGGCGATGCAAGTGCGACATTTTAAAGTGAAATTGCTTGTATTGGTTCCGCGAGATTTAAAAAAAAAAAAAAAGTGTCCCTCTTTCACATTTTGAAATGTTGGGAGGTATGCAGATCTACTTAGGGGCGCCTACTCTGCGGTGGACTGGACTGACTGCTGCTGGAGGAGCGGGACAAGTAGTGGACAGTAGGTCTAGTAGGCTACAGAAGACGACTGAGGTGGTAGGAGAATTGGGCCTCTGTCTCACTGTTCCCTCGAGGTGCTGGTGATTACTACTGAGGGCCGGAATATGACGTTATATCCCGACACAAAGCATTAAAACTTTGTGCGCACAATAGGAGTAGTGAGACAGAGGCCTTAAGCTCCCACTGAAGGACTAAAGCAAGATAAGTAATTAAGAAAAGTGGGGGGATAAATAGTGAGAAGGGGTAGAAGGGTAAGAAGAAAAATAAAGAGAAAGATATAGGGGAGAGATAATGATGGGTAGATATAGTGAGAGAGAATAAGAGAGATGGAAAGAGGAGAGATAATAACCAGAGAAATAGAGGGGAGAAAGGGAAAAGCGAAACTGGAGAGAGAAAGAGGAGGAGAAATGAAGTGAGTGAGGAGAGAAAGAGAACAATGAGAGATAAAAAGAAAGTGGAGACACAATCTGATCTACCGTGCAGCAGCAAGAAGATGTCCTATTAAATGCCTTTTCAGGACGTACATGTACGTCCATATAGGAGTGAAGGAGTTAAATGCATTACTCAGTTGCTCTATACCTGCAATACTGTGTTTCCGTATGTTATTTATTTGATCTATACCTGAACTACACGGGGAGGAAAAGAAAGGTGTAGCACATTAAAGAAGGGGTGATATGGACTCTGAGGGTGATCATGTGCCAGGCTCCAGCTCTTCCATTTCGTAACAAAGGATGAAGAGAGACATATGTCCCGTCAACTCTGCCCCCAAGGGTGAAAGACAAGGGGGCAGCAGAATTAGGTTTTGCCTAAGATCCTTGCATTAGCCCTGAGTCCAGCCCTGAACAACTGTAGTCTTGTCATTCCCTCTGAATGTATGTCCTGTAAGAAGCACCGCATAAATTGTTGGTGCTATAAAAATAAAAACTAATAAATAATAGTAAAACATGTCCTAATACCCTTATTATTCTCTCTATATAGTTGTTCGTTTTTCTATAAAGTCTACTTGCTTTGATTCCTGATGCTAATTACAGCAGCAAGTCCTTGGAAGCAACTGCTTCTGTGTAAATAAAGCTTTGCTAATTTGAACACCCGCGTGGTGGTGCTGGGAGGTGTAGTTCCTCTGGTTAAGCGTTCATGGCTCTCACGGACGGCGCATCGTATCTAGCGGAGCTTGTAATCAGGTCAGACGTTCCGGCTTCCCCCACCTCCTAGCAGCAAGCAGGGAATGGCACCGAAAGCCGACGCTCGAGTCTGTCCCCCTCCCCGCCCCCAGAACTGAGTGGTCCAGGCCAGAGACCGTATTTGTGGGTCGCGGCTGTCATTGCGGGGAGGGAGCCTCCTGTTCGTCCGCCCAGTTGGAGATGTGAGTGTCCGCGCTGTCCATGGGTCTCTCCACTTTGCGTTGAGGGCCACCCGAGCGGAGGGGGCATAGTATTCATAGGCTTTGCGGGTCTGGAGCATCCATGTTGCGGCAGTTACGGTGGGGTAGCGGTGCCGTGCCGTGCCCCTCAGGCGTTCAATGAGTCTCAGTGATAATCAACCTGCCGCTAGTTAACTCATCACGTCCCGAAATGGACAGATTGTATGTGTTGCTGGGTTCGTTAACACACTAATTCATGTACAGTTCATGTATGTGGCGTGTCAGCGACATTATACGTGCTACATTATTACACTTTGGAATTACTTGTGTTGCTGATGGCGTGTTTTGTATTATTTATTATTAACTTGATATTAACTTTATTATGTCCAATAAACAGACACGCAAGTATGTTTGCATCCCACCTGTGGCATTTAAAAGGTTAAAAATGAACCCCAGTTTGAATATGAGATCCATGTTACATGTCGGCTTGTCGGCCTTTGGTGGGCTTTTAAGTAAAATAAAAACAAAATCTGTTTTAGAAGATGTATATAAAAAGATGTATAGTATGAGGACCCGCAGCTTCCTTTTTATAGCTGATAAATCTCCATTATATTTTCAGCCTTCATCATTTTTGTAAATAATAATAAAAACATACATGGTGCAGTCACAATAATTGCATTAGGTAAACCAGATAATCTAGCCTCGTGACCTGCTGCTTTACAAAGGATCAGTCCTGATTCTGTGCTAATAATTCCGTATTCAGATTACCCCAAAGCCAGGCGCTGTCAGGCAGTCACATGAAAAAGACAAGCGTAATAATGTGCTGTTAGTGCAAAGAGATGCACTTTTAAAGGGACACTCCAGCCATCATAGGCACTAAAACGCATTTGACAGTCCCTTTAAATTTTTGTTTATCCATTTTGCAAATGCATGAGGGGATTCTGCATTTGCCCCTTTCCACCCCCACCCCCAGCTAAATGCCCTGCAGGAGATGTTTTAAGCCGCGCGCATCCCTACATGTCATATACCCCGCTCCAGGAAAGTGCTGCTATTGGTTTCAATGGGGTTACTTTCCTGCCACTGATTGACTGCTTCAAGCAGCCAATCAGTGACCAGAATAGTCAGAGCATTGGGTACAGCAGGGCAGCCTCTTCTGCTTCAGTTAAGAGCTTTAATTATAGTTTTAGTCTGGGAATAGTGCATCGTGTAGTACTTATATAGTACACATGCATTTTTCAATACAGGGGATGTCAGGTTTGGCACTAGATTTTCTCTTTAGCATGAACCAGATCTGTGATACAAAGAAAGGGTTGGACACTAAGCGTTGAGTTTCTTTGGATGCATTGTATTCTAGGAATTTTGGATGGTCAACATTTTCACTAACCTTAGCAAGCTTTAGCTAGAAAGAAAAATAGATTTCGTGAGAAGTAGGGCTTCCCGTGTTTTAAAGATATAATGTAAGTACTACTTAGGTGAGTGGCTAGTGTTCTAAGCCTTCGTAATCCTTTTTGGCTTTAGGAAAAACCTTGTAGATTCGACTTCCTTATGGCTAGTAAGGAATGTAAGGAAGTTCTCCTTTACTGAGAGAGTACTAGATAAGTGGAACAGCCTCCCAGCACTAGTGATGAAGACTAACACAGTGAGGGAATTTATACAGTCATTGGAAAGACACAAAGCCATGACCCGATCAAATACTGATATGGGTTTGACTCCCTTACATCAGGAAAAATGGGCAGACTAGACGGGCTGAATTATTCTTACCTGCCTTCAGATTCTAAATATCTATGCAATCTACACATCGTGATTTTCTCCAACATGCAAATATATAGCTTTTTCCTAATAAATAGAAATGTTTTATTGAAACAGCTTTACAGATGACTTATTTTGTTCCCAACAGTGGCGTTATAATTAGGATAATGCCATCCATTTAATAAACCGTTATATCCTATGTTAATATGAGAAGCAACCACCATTTGTTTTGTTTCTGTTAGCACTTAGACCCTAAAATTCTCTGTTCTTTTACATTTATTTACAATGTACATGCTTTTGGCATTTGTGTGTTTTTATTTATAGTTTTTTTTATGTATTATCTCATATCACATCCAAGAAATGCATAGAAACCATGCATTAGATACTGCTTGGGGAATGTATAATAAAACAAATACTCTTAGCTATCCCGTGGCCATTGTTTTGTTGAAGTTAAGTTTGTATTGTAACCACAAGCAACCCGGATCACCTTGTTTCAAGAACTTTATGGTTTATGTACTTCTTTGTCCTTGAGTATTTGTTGTGCGGCTCAAGTTTCAGTTGCCTAAAATAAACCTTTTTTTTTTTTCTCTCTCAAATGAAATGATTTATGTGCAGTCAAATTCTTGACTGAAATGACAGATTTTCACTTATAAGTTTAACACAACCGTGAGACTGTGCAGCGGATTATTGCTCCTGCAAATTGGTTATTGTGACCATTCGGAACAGCTTGTTACCGATGTCGAAGTAATAATAATTTATTGTTTATATAGTGTCGTCATATTCCGTAGCGCTGTACAACGGGTAGACAGGACATAACAAGAGGAATTCACTTTTCATCGGCCAAGCCATGCATTTACTAGAGCTGTCCTAAAACAAGGACCACCAACGATCAAGTAGTTATCTCTAATGCAATCAGGATATATATATATATATAACGAAGGTCATATCCTTGTCCATAGCAGATGTCTCATGTTAGAAGAACGCGGAGTGTTTCCTTTTAAGACATTTAATACTTTTGTATGCTGCATAGTGCTTAACACCAGGAAGACATGGCTTCTAAAATTGTTCCTGACTCATATTAATGTCCGAAGGCTTTGCCTACACAAACCTTTTAACCTGGCACCTTTGTATGCATCGCACACGGCTCTCCGGGAAGATTCTTTTGATGATCTCGCGATTCTGCATTGCAGAAATTTGCTGGATTTCCATGTTTTTTCTTTTGTTTTCCAGGAAGACGTATATTATTTATGGCTGGTTTTAGACATCATGCACCATCGTTGGCTCCTGCTTCTTGCATGCTTTTGGGTTGTTTTCATGTTGATGGTTGCAAGCAAGTTCATCACCTTAACCATGAAAGACCCTGAAGGTATGTACAGGTGTCTATTCTTTTGAGAGGCATTTTTTTTAGAAAATCTAGTAGCTCTACAAGCCAGATGGGAGTATTTGTTTCAATTTAGTTACAAGACCATAACTTGGTCAACCAGGTGAACTTGTACAGCAACCCAGTGACACCTGAGTGTGAGCCAGTGACAGGTACATGTCTAATGTGATAGCCACAATCTTTCCTATGAGTGATATTATCTTTGGTTAGTGCCCTGGGCACAATACTGTAGTTGTATATTTTGAACAAATACATAATTGTGTCCAACTTTGCAATTTTAATTGTTGATCCGTAGACAAGGTGTCTGAATGCAACTGATGCCAAATTCCCAATCCCGATATTGGACTACTCTTCACACGTTATATTGTATGAAATACTAGTAATGACGACTATTTTGTGATGCTTGTTTTATTTGTTTTCTTTTTTTTTAATTATCTTTGATCAAAGGTTTTGGAGTTAAGACAGGCTCGTTAACGGTTTTGCCCGAAATAGAAAAAGTGACTGTGACAGAAAAGAAGTTACAGATTGAACCCCAGGTATGCTGTGTACTGGGTAAATATATAATATTACTAAAAGCAGTGAAAAAAAAAATTAGTAAATATATAGGTATATTAGAGAAATGGAATCCATAGTTGATGCTTTTAATGGACCACGTAAGTTTTGGAGACCTCGGAGGTCAGATGGAAACTGAATTTTTTGTTAAAAGCTTTTATTCAGGCGATGATGATCCATGATGATAGTGTCATCCAAAAAATGCATGCGTGCTACATTAAAATGAAACTGTTATGCCCAAAGACATACATTTATTGAATATATTTCATCATAAATGATCAGATCCAGCTTACGCACTGCAGAGTGCATGATGGGTTTTTCGCCTCCTTCTCAGAGTTGAATAAAATTGCATATGATGTACTGACAAAAATATGTTTTATTTTTTTTGCCTATTGCCTGACAATTGGCTGCACATGGGTAGTAATGCCAAACAAAATGTTTGTATTTAATGCCATATGGGCCCATCACATGTGTCTGCATCATTAATGGCAGGGGGCTGCAATGACGGGCAAGCAAACAACAGAATATTAAATAGTTACAGACTGCTAATTTGTTGTGGGTTTTTTTGCATCAGCTATAATGAACAAATACTGATCCTTGGCTTTTGCTGTGACATCTGTTGATGTAAAGAAATGGCTCTAATTAAAATAATTTGGGGAGCAGGGTGCTTGGTAGCTCTATTTAAGTTTGGATCTAGGAGCCAGAATGTTTGAGTTTTTGGTATTTTGTTCATGTATTTTTGTTTTGGTCTTATCTCCCCTTTCCTTTCACAGAATATATGTAATAAATAGAAAGCTCTGATCAATACATTACATTATTGGAGAAAAATCAATTTTGCATTTATTAAATAAAGTTGATAAATGCATTAGTACATTATTAAACATAAACAAAGCAACATGAGTTTACATGGAATGGAGCATACTATGCCTCTCGCGTCTGTGTACCCTTTAGGCATGTACGCGCCAAGTGATGCCCTGTGCGGCATGCATCAGTCAAGCTGTCTCCTGCTAACACTCTCCATCGCCTAGATGTCACTAACCCCCACCCTCACCCCTGACACGCTCACACACTCTAACGCTCATTTCCATGCTAAAACCATACACTAATACACACTAACACTATATGCTGACATACACACTTATGTTAATGCCACACAGTAACACACACCCCACCATAAACCCTAATACCACTTTGCTTAAGCTTTTGAGAGCAAAATTAATCTTAACGTCACGTTGCCCTAAGAGTTAAGAACAGATTGAGTTAAAATGTGTAATTGGCTGGCTAGCCAACAGCGAATTCCTGTAATCTAATCTAGTTGTGATAAGGACATAAGGATTTTCATTGGTGACATTTTGAACACATTGATTTTGGCATGGTGTTGTAGGGGGATTAATTAGTTGAAAATTGAAATGCATAAATAGTTTGCTCTGTAGAGGCTGCCTGTGTAACTGCCATCCGGTAAAGTAATAACGTACATTCCCTTTTGTGCCAGACCTGCTTGCAGCCTGAAAAAGCATAACGGTGGCTTGGACATGCTGCTTAGAAAGTCTGTATCATGGCGGCATGCAGAAGTGTTTCCCGAAGCAAAAGCAGTGTTTTGAATGTCTTGCCAGATATTTGCATCAGTATAACACCATTTGTATAAAGGGAATACATTTTATTTTTTTGTGGACTTTTGCTTGTTTGGATAAGCTAGACTTGTAACATTGCAGCTTTCATACCAGAAAACTTCCTATGGTAGGGGCTACAAGGAGCTTTTACTTCTTCCAGGGGGCGGCTACGTGTAGAGACAGGGCTAGCCATGCTTAGAGATGCGAGTATCGCCAGGCATCCGTAGGTGGTTGAAGGTGGGCAAGGCCACATGCTGCTCCCTTGGCGAGAGAAAAAAATGAAGCTTCACCCCGAGACTCCAGGTCAAACCCGCAGAGTTCCCAGATTGACAGTATTTTATTGCATTCAGCATTTATTCCTCATCTAGTTGACGTTCTAGACCAGTGATGGCGAACCTATGACACGCGTGTCAGTGCTGACACGCGTAGCCATTTGGGGTGACACGCGCAGGATTTCATCCTCGGCTCCTGCACGGCCGCCGAGGACGAAAGAATCTGTGCTGGAGGAACGGGGGGGGGGGGAACGTGCAGTAGCGTACCTAGCGGGGGGGGGGGGGCGGTCCGCACCCAGGGACATCAGGGGGGTGCCAACTTGCCCGCACCCGGCACCCCTCCAGAGACGGACAGTAATGTCCGCCGCTGGAGGAGCAGGCTCGCAGGGGAGCGGTATCGGAGGTCTTTAACAGACCACCGGCTCCCTTGAGTGATTTTAAGCCGGTTCAAGGATCTCCCTTGAACCCGGCTTAAAATCACTCAAGGGAGCCGGAGGTCTGTTATAAAAGAGGTCTCTTGGAACACCCCTCATCTGATTTGCATCGGGTTAGGGAGGCGTGATTGTCAGGACAGCGATGAACCTCTGAATAAGAAGACCTCCGTTATAAGACAAGGTTGTTTTTTCCGGAGAAGCCCCCCCCCCGTCTTATAATCAAGCAAATACAGTATGTCCTACAAAACAGGCCCTAGATGACAGAGGATGTAATAGTACGAGCTATAGCTTTTGCATCGGTGGTACACCAATGGTACACAGGAGATCAAAGATATGGTAAAAATAGCAAAAAGCTTTTGCCATTTAGGTAAGTAAAACCCCTGGTCACTAAAGGGTTAAGCACACACTATTTTTATTACAAATAATTTTCTTATTTATGATTGCCTGTAAACTTGTAATTGAATTGATTGTGTTTGCGTATACAGCCTGATAGTTCGGAAAAAACATGTGGAATCAATAAAAGGTTACGAGGCGTAACAAGTCTTTAGAGGCTTGGCAATATGTCGACCTTACATGCATGATAACCGCTTTTATTTCTCCGATAAGCGGTTCCTTAATCTGATCTTCTGGCAGATGGTTCGTTTTTGCAAAGAACACAAACTGATTGTAAATATTTATGCATTTAAACAAATCCACTCGTGTTTCATCTGTTTGTGTTTGCTTGTGGTAGCTGCTGTTCTTGGTAACCTAGGCTGATAATCTGTTCTGGGCCAGGTTGTGGACATTTAAATTGGGGTATATTCAACACAGTTGTTAAAGATTTATTATAATAGATCTTATTATGGTAGACCATTATTAAAAAGATACATAGTAAGTAAAGATTGAACTATTACGCATTGAACATACAACCCTCATTTGTCCTGTTTTGTGTTCTATAACATCTGTGTTGCAAACTGCTAAAATGATAAACTGGAGGACCAGTTTATTGAGACGTCTAATCATTAATTGTTGTTAACGGAGGATAACGCATGTCTAAAATCTAATCATCAAGTGTAAAAGCTAGCCAGTGACAACTATAAAATGCTATGAATAAAGTTAAAATCACAGTATATGAAATATGATACATTTAAGTCAGATTTTCAAGACGATCGAAAATCAGGTCTGTAGAATTTTTTTTTAAATTGACAAATTAGATACTAAATTACAAATAAATACAATTAGGTACTAACAAAATACTGGATATTAACAAACTAGTTTTTTATTCCGTGCCAGCATTGTAAGGGTTAATTTTATAATCATGGGGCCCTGTATGACAGGTCATTCTGTCACAACCCTCTTTACTGTGTTGGCTGAGGCATGGGCGTAGGAACCCCTAAAAATCTGGGGGGGCAGCATTTTCCCCCATCAGATCCCCACTTTCTCCCTATCTCTCACTCTATCTACCCCCTCTCCCCCCTCTCACACTTTCTTACTATCTACCCCCTCCCTACCCTCCCTTCTCACACTATCTACCCCCTCCCTTCTCACCAGCTACCCTCTCCCTATCGTCCCCTTCTCACTAGCTACCCTCTCCCTACCGTCCCCTTCTCACTAGCTACCCTCTCCCTACCGTCCCTTCTCAACAGCTACCTTCTCTGTACCCCTCCTTCTCACTAGCTACCCTCTACCTACCCCATCTTCTCACTGTCTACCCCAGGGGTGTCCAAGTTTTTTCTGCAGTGGGCCACTTCATCAGAATTGTATACGTGCGCGGGCCGCACTCATTTTTCACTGTGAGAAAATATGGCCTTTAATAAAATATGCAGATTAAAATAAAGTAAATGACACAAAACCTTTACTTTTCCTCTCACTGATTTCTGGGCCTAGAAAGTTTTGTGACTACAAATTCAGGATAATTAAAAATGAAATAGTTCTATTTATTCTAGGGATGCACCAAAATGAAAATTCTGGACCAAAACATTCAGGGTTCACTTAGCCAAAACCGAAAATGACCCCCTCACCTTTAAAAATAATTATAAAAACTCACATTTTTAATAAAAGTAGGTAACACACCACAATTGGAAAAAAAAATTAGCAATATGACTTGGCATGATAGGAGTGTGATTGCTAACAGCAATCACACTCCTATCATGCCAAGTCAGCCAGTACATGCTGGTACAGGGTGGCTGTAAGTGATGTGCAGACCCCATGCTGCTGGCAGCATCAATACACAGGGGGGGCAGCTAGCTAGGTTTCAGCATGTACTGGCTGACTTGGCATGATAGGAGTGTCATTGCTAACAGCAATCACAGTCCCATCATGCCTAGGTTCCAGCACTTACACATCCATGCTATCACACACACAGTCATTCATTCATATACTCATTCATTCACAGATTCATTCCCTCAATCGCACATACTCATTCAAACACCCTCCCCACCCCCTTACCTGCACTGCAGCTCCTCGATGCCGCTCACAGACTTCAGCAGGGGGTGCAGCCTCCCTCTGCGTTCTCTGGTACTGCCAGAGGAAGCAGGATGTGATGTGATGTCGCGTGAACTCTGTTTGGTTCCGCTTCCTCTGTGCAGTATAGAAGACCCTCCCACAGGTAAGTAGCAGGGCTCGAGGTGCGGACTGCGTAAGATCGGTTGCCCTGGCTGCCGATCTTACGCGGACTGCACCTCGAGGTCTTGTGGGCCACATCTGCGGTGTTTCTATTGGGGGGTTCCTACGGCCCTGGGGGGGGATTTCTTCAATATCGGTCCCCCCCTCATGAGTTACTGGGGGGGGGATCTGTCTCCCCCGCCCTCCCCCGGTTCCTACGCCCATGGGCTGAGGTAGTCTTTTCTTAAGGAGTCACTTTATTTATTGTATACGATGGGCTTTATATTTCTATTTTGTACCCATTGCAAATACATGGGGAATCTGCTAGCATGCTTTTGCCCATTTCTCTGCCACAACTATTTGCCATGCAGGAGATGAGTTTGTCCAAATTCATCTCCTGATACATGATTTATTTACTGCCAGTCAGCTCCAGGACTGGCTCTGCAAGCATTCCAGGTGGAGCTAACAAGACTCCTTTCCTCCATTGCTCATGTGCAGTCCTCCTGTTGAAATAAATACTTTAAGCAGCCCACCAATGGAGCAAAATGAACACGAGAAGGTGTTCTGCAGCAGCTCTGAAGCTTTAGTTTTTTCCCTAACGTAATTTTATTTTATGGCTTCAGAGAAGGCATATTAAAATATGTTTGAGGTGGTTTAATAGGTACATCCAAAAAAGGTGCAGCGAGATTACCTTTACATATTTTTGTATTGACTGCCTGGACTTTCCCCTGTCAGCAGAAGCCCAGATCGCTGCCTTTCTGCCAACTGATCGTGTGTAATTGTGATTGGCATGAGCGCTGGTTCACCATTATGTAAGGAATGCCTGTTTGCGTGATTGGGCATTCCCTTCCAGTAGACATCACTGCTGACACCCACCAGAGGGTCACTGGAGGACAGGAGAGACTCGGCAGAAAAAAAGTGTGCGTTTCCTTCAATTGATGAGATTCCAGAAAACATAGTTTTTTGAATGTTTGTTTCTGTGGTTTCAAATCAAAGCACTATTTTTGTACAAAAAATGGATGTATAATTTGCGTAGATACATCAAACAAGGAAAACTGAATCCCGATAAAAACCACATATGGTAAAATTGGCAAAAAAAACCCACAGAACGTATGGGACTAAGAAGCCTTGGGTTAATGTGCATTCTCTTTATAGGAGGCTGTATAACTCCACAACATTGTAACAAGTTGTGCATCAAAGACAATTCTGGTGGCATTTATTTTAATAAAAAGAAATGTATTTGTAAGGCTTGAAAGTCTGTTACCTATGTACTTTGTAAAATGAACAAAATACACGCTAACCCAGCCCTACATAAACTGCAGCAGCTGTTTTATTATTGCCTTTGTGCCATCTTTTTTAAAGGGGCAGATTAGTGATCCTGACATCCCTACTAAAACCTTACTATGCCTTTTACAAAAATCAATAAAAAATATAATTTGTTCCCTTTAGCCAACTGCAAAACCTCTAAAAGATGTATTACGCACAGAACATATACACATGGAGCGACTTGAGCTTCTAAGGGACATGTGCCAGAACGAATCCTTTGGAAACCTCTCTCGTTCAGCTGTATCAAAGTTTGTGTTGGATCGGATTTTTGTGTCTGATAAGAAGAAGATCCTCTTCTGTCAAACTCCAAAAGTAGGGAATACCCAGTGGAAGAAAGTACTGATTGTTTTAAATGGTAAATAATTGCATTTTATTCTGTGTTGTCTGTATCTAATGTGTATTGGGACGTTGCCTTATTGGAATAATAAATGTATCTGTAGTTGAGCATGCATGGTTTAAGACAACAAAGTCTATCTAGTCCAACAGTTTACCTTATAACATATTTATGTTTCTTGGAAAATATCTGGAATTCCACAGGCGCATTTCCTTCTATTGAGGAGATTCCAGAAAACATAGTCCATGACCATGAGAAGAATGGGCTCCCAAGGCTCTCTTCATACACTGAACCTGAAATACACGAGAGGTATGAAACATATGTGCTTTTACATCTTAAAAATTCTAAATAGTTTACATGGGGCATTTTACTAATAGTTTAATAGCTAACAAATACAGCTAAAAATCAAAACCCAATTAAGATGTGTAGATATGAATCATAAAGAGGTGGCTTATTTTAAAGTTATCTCCTACTTTTCTTGAGTAAAAGTACCTTAAGGCAGTCTGAGATTTGAATTAAAAAATCAAATACAAAACAAGTTCAGAATACAGTTGATGATGTGAAGATAAGTGTTATACTACTGTTTTGTTTTGTTTGGGGGGGGGATTGGTGATACTTATGACATAACTTTGTTTTTATTTCCTAGGCTTAATTCGTATTTTAAATTTTTCATTGTACGAGATCCCTTTGAAAGGTTAATCTCTGCTTATAAGGATAAATTCGTCCATAACCCTCGTTTCGAGCCATGGTATAAACATGATATTGCTCCAGTGATCATCCGCAAGTACA
Source organism: Spea bombifrons (assembly GCF_027358695.1). Lineage (NCBI taxonomy): Eukaryota > Metazoa > Chordata > Amphibia > Anura > Pelobatidae > Spea > Spea bombifrons. The sequence goes on along the minus strand of NC_071088.1, from coordinate 89,126,895 downwards.
GGAAAGATCGTCGGGAAACCAAGGGAGGCCTGCAGTTCCAAGACTTTGTGCGATACCTAGGTGACCCAAACCACAGATTTCTTGACCTCCAGTTTGGTGATCATATAATTCATTGGGTGACATATGTAGAACTTTGTGCACCATGTGAAATTAATTATAATGTGGTTGGACATCATGAAACTCTTGAGGAAGATGCCCCATATATCCTGCGGGAAGCTGGTATTGACAGGTTAGTGTCTTACCCTACAATACCTCCAGGGATCACAACCTACAACAAGTCCAAGGTCGAACACTATTTCTCCAAAGTGTCCAAAAGAGACATCAAGCGTCTTTATGCAAGGTTTGAAGGTGACTTCAAACTCTTCGGATACAAAGAGCCAACATTTTTGTTTTGATGTTACGCTGCCTGTTTGCACAACAGTTTCACTGTGGGATTCTGAACAAAAACAACTCTAAATTCATCTTCTACTCTCTTTATGAACAAATTGAATTGATTTTGCATGGTTATGGCTGGGTCTTCTAATCATTTGGAATTTGCACTTCACCCAAACTACCATGATACTTTGCCAGGTTTCTATAACATAACTGGAGATCAATTAGCCTTGGTCACTGAGTGACAGTAGGATGGATGAATGGGGTTTAAATTCAAATTCATAGATAAGTATTTTATTGCTGTCTTGCAGTAAACACTGTGTATTAACAAGGTATTTTTGACATGAACATTTTAGAACCTTCTAAACCAACCCTGGAGTCTTGACAGCAATATGTGCTGTACATGCGCTCCAACTGCTTTGGATATTGGGGGCTCTGTGTAAAAGAGCTATACTGGTGCAATCCTGCTGATAGCACCAGTTTGCATTAAAAATACTCTTTATACATATTCCCCACACATGTATCACATCATAAAGAGTTGGAAACTTATTGAAGTTGCATGAAAGTAAACATGGCTGCCAGGGTATTTATATCTAGCATCTTTGTAGTAGTTGCATCATAATAAAAATTAAAACTGGTCTCTTTAACACAGCCTTATTAGTTTCTGTGTATGTTAATGTTACAGCATACAAACTACTATATATTACAATTCGACCTTGACAGCGCGCATAATAATTATGCACTAGACCCATCTCCTTCAAATAAAATTGCTTTAGATGCAGCTAAAAACTTTTAGATACTCTGTTAACATCAAACGTTCAGATCCAGTTGGAGTATTCATGTATTAAATTTTTCAGATGAGGCAATAAATCCAGTAAATGATAATGGCCTAGACAAATCGTTCTCGTCAGATCATTAGTCACATTCGATCTTCCATAGGGGCAAACATATAGTCTCTCTTAACAACCAATAAAATGCTCCACGATTATCCTCCCCAGAGGACTTTGATTTTGGAGTGGATCTTCTGTGCAGTGCTGGCACATAGAGTGATTTCTAAATGCTGTGATTACTAAACCAGAAGTTCACCATAATTGCTTTAGACAATAATAAAAATTTAAAATAAAGCCCAGGACCTTTCTTTTTGTTGTAATCATTGTTTTGTCATCTCAAGGTACAATTTTTTTTCTCACCCCCCCCAAACAAACAAACAAAAAAAAAATACACACTTTTTAGATGTTGGTTTCTGTGATTTGGTTGTGTAATGTTGTAAAATAAAATTTGTAAACTTTAATTAAAAAAAAAAGATTTTAAATAATGCAACAACTACCCTTTGCACAAGAAAATATTTACATATTCGAATACCAGGACCTTCCTAAATTAGGAAAACATAGAAGGAACCTCACTTGATGATCGTGATGAATAATGTGAGTTTTCTGATGTATCCTTTGCATTAAATGCAATGTATTCACGTAGAAATGTGACATTTGTTTTCTATGCATGTGGAAATGCATTTGAGTAACCTATGAATCCAGTAGTAGTAGAAGACTAGCGTGTGCCCCCCCAATGATTTATATTTACATTGGGTTTTTGAAAGCCCCATTTGTCATGTACAGTATTTGCAACTGGGAAATACAGAGGTAATTTTATATCGTATTGGGCCTCATTTTTGCCAATGATGTCTCTTCACTGTTGGCTTCAGAGAGGCAAACAATAGCCAGTAAGAATTTAGCTACCGCTATTTTGGCCAGCAGAATACCAGTGAACTCCCTCAGATATTGTCAGAAGAAGGAGGCAGAGTTAGGATAAGCTTGCTGGATCAGAACCAGGATCCCATTCGGAAGGCAGTAGCAAATTCACAACACCAAAATTATGATCTGCAAGCAAAGTCCAAAAGTGTATAAATAACACCGTGAACAATAAAACCAAAATTACGTGCTCTTATAGTGAACAGTAAAATAAAAGTAATACTTCCCTGATTTGGACCGCAGCACCCAAACAACACTCTCCTCCAAGTGTTAAAATATGAAACCAACGAAATTTAGATGGGGCGCAGGTACATATAAAAGGGAAAAAAATAATAATACAATATAGTGTAGATGATTTGTTCAATGTGAAGCTTAAGTGATATAATGCACTCACAAATTGAAGAAGTGAATCCAACCCATCAATAGGACTGTAAATAATCTTTAATATTCTTCTTGAGAAAATCTAAAAAACAAACTTCAATGGTGCAGTATTCCAAAATCAAATATAGAAAAATGGAAAAAATGCACTCACAATTGTATATGCACTACAAGTGCATATATAGGCGTAGAAAGTCCACCAAAATGTGGGGTATATCGAACTCCAATTGAAAATCGACGCGTTTCACCCGTAGGCTTCTTCAGGAAAATCAATTGAAGCATATGTCCATAAAAATTCAATGTAAAATCAGCAGTCCGTAAGTATTTTCGTCTTCTTCATCTGTTCCTTTATATCCACTTCCGCATATCGCCGTTTGTTGACCTTTCCCCTTTGGTGTCATCACGTTTTTTCGATGTTGTCATGACGTTTGTCTGTCTTCTTGTTCATTAATAAAGTTTATACAGAGCAAAAAACCTTTTCGCCTGTATCCGGGAAGATCTTTGAACTCCATTTATAGGTCGCGGGTGGACTCAGTCTCGGGGAAATAATGAATACATTAAAAGCGGACTAAAAGGATATAACGGAAGAAACGAAGGCCGAAATGGAAGAAAAACCGGAGAAAGAACGAAGAGAGAACGGAGAGAGAACAAGCGTGCCCGCCCTATATGTTAATTATGTATGTATTATGCCGTACGATTGAAGTATATGCAAATCAAAACTGAAAATAATGTGACTGATAATATCTTTTATGTATGTATTATGCCGTACGATTGAAGTATATGCAAATCAAAACTGAAAATAATGTGACTGATAATATCTTTTACCGGAAGAAGTGTATTATTTTAATTAAATCAAAAACAATATATTGTTTCTGCTTCGTATTAAATAAGAATATATATATTTGTTGCGTAAGTGATTCTCATATGTGTGTGTTGTATTATTTTCCTTTGTGTGACGTGTATGTTTTATATTTTGGATTTTTTTTTTAAAAAAGATATTTTAACTGTGTCTCTAATAAATTAATTAACCCGTGGTGTGTCTATCGTTATCTCAAGTGCGTGTGTAGTGAATGGACGGCTGGATGAATGTGTGTGCGTTAATAAATAAATAATGAGTGATGTGTGTCTGTGTGTGCAGTGTATTCATGGATGAGTGTATGTCCCTTATATCATAAACTGAATGAATAAACAAGTGATTTTTATTCTTAAGTGAATGTGTGTGTATGAATATGTGCAGTGTCTGAATGAATAAATATAAATATATATTCCTGTACCTCTTAATTGAATCAATAATTGTCATTAACTATATATATATGTTCATTCGATATCTAAAATAACTTGAAAAAATTTTAAAGTGTTTTTGAGAACATCTGAAAAGAATTAATCCACTTTTATGTTATGTAATAAAATAAAATAAAAATGTTGACTGCCTATTGGTGTATATAGAAAACAGTGCCAAATTAACACTAAATGATAATGATAATGACCCTAAAAATGATATAAAAACTACTATTAAAGGAAATAATAATATCTGTATTATTATTAGTGTATAAAAATAATATCCATTTTAATGTTAGTATATAAAACATTAATAGCACTGCAAATGATACCAAAAGTCATAACTCTAAAGGTGGTAATATTAAAACTGACCCTACAGGTAGTGATAATATCAATTTGGAATGAATATATAAAACTTGATATAAATACAGAGAAGTGGCTATAGATATCCTAAAATAATATAAATAAAATAAGATGTAATAAAATGTTAATAAAATATTAATAAAAATATTAATAAAAATGGATGCAGAATATCTGTGGATTACCAAATAAATTAGTGTTAAAATATTAAATATGATTCTAAAAAGTTGCATCAATCCATAAATGCTAAAATATCTATTTCCATATTTAACCCCTCTTTTTTATGCGTTTGAAATTTATATATCCATTCGGTTTCTCGTTTCGCTAGTTGTTCCTTAATGTTACCTCCCCGCCAGTGTGATGACACCAAAGGGGAAAGGTCAACAAACGGCGATATGCGGAAGTGGATATAAAGGAACAGATGAAGAAGACGAAAATACTTACGGACTGCTGATTTTACATTGAATTTTTATGGACATATGCTTCAATTGATTTTCCTGAAGAAGCCTACGGGTGAAACGCGTCGATTTTCAATTGGAGTTCGATATACCCCACATTTTGGTGGACTTTCTACGCCTATATATGCACTTGTAGTGCATATACAATTGTGAGTGCATTTTTTCCATTTTTCTATATTTGATTTTGGAATACTGCACCATTGAAGTTTGTTTTTTAGATTTTCTCAAGAAGAATATTAAAGATTATTTACAGTCCTATTGATGGGTTGGATTCACTTCTTCAATTTGTGAGTGCATTATATCACTTAAGCTTCACATTGAACAAATCATCTACACTATATTGTATTATTATTTTTTTCCCTTTTATATGTACCTGCGCCCCATCTAAATTTCGTTGGTTTCAAAGTCCAAAAGTGAACTGGGTCAGGAGTACCAATGTGGGTCACACAAGATATAAAGGAGAGACGCGAATCAAGGGCCAAGGCTAACGGCAGACTAAAGGCTTGTAAACCTTGCTTCCTGATTTATTCCAGGTCAGGGAGGGAAAAGCCTGTCACTGATGGGATTCAGGCGTGAATGACGTACGGTGGTGACGTGAAAAGCTAACGAGAGTCAGACCTGGACATGGCTTAATCTGAATGGTGAACAACAAATGTTCTTCAGGCCCATAACCCTTCCAGTGAAGAAAGTACGGAAGAGTGCCCCGATGAAGTCTAGAATCTAGGATACTTTGGACCTCAAATTCAACGCCTGTCTCGCTAGGCCAGGTGCAGAAAGCAGTCTGTGGGAAGCAGTTGAGGACGAAAGGCTTGAGAAGAGAGACCTGAAACGTCCTAGGAATCTGGATGGTTCTGGGAAGAATAAATTTAGAGGTAACCAGATTAAGTTATCTGACAGGGAAGGGACCAATGTACCAGTTTCAGCAAAGGGAACTGCGAGCAGAGCTGCCAGGTAGACAGCCATGCTAAAAAGGATGGAGCTGGTCGCCTATTGTAATCTGCTAGGGTTTTTTTTTTCCTCTCTCCAAAGTAAGAGCTGTCTGCCCCGAGGACCATACTAATTGTAAATGGTGGAGGTAATCATTTAAGGCAGGCATATCAGTAGTAGGTAATGTAGCAGGCAACATAGCAGGATGGTATCCATAGACACAGTGAAAAGGCATCTCAAGTAGATTCCTAAATGGAATTATTTTTGGCAAACTCTGCCAGGTGTAATAGGTCTGCCCAGTTGTCTTGGTTTTGGCTGATGAAAGTACGTAGGTACTGTTCCAGAATAATTGTCTCTCTCAGCTGCACCATTAGTCTGAGGGTGGTACACTGCAGAAAAATAGAGTGAAATGCTCAACTAGGTACAAAAATGTCTCCAGAAATGTAAGATGAATTGAGTCCCATGATCAGAGATTCTCATTCAGTACACCATGAAGATGGACCATGAACGTTAACTGTAGTCAACAAGATGTATAATTTTAGAAAAATAATCTGAGGATTACCATATGTTAATTAGACAAGGGAAAGTCTACAATAAATTCCATTGACAAATGAGACCAGGGATGGGTCACCTCCTTTCTTTTCTTTGGAGGAATGAAGAGATTCTCAGATGGAGTGTCACTAGGAAAGTTCTCTTGTACTTCCCATATGTGATCCAAGAGACTGAGTGAATATACGTGACAGGGTGTAAGGCTTAATGTTCTTGGAGCCTGGCCCATGGGAAATTATGCAGTTGAACCTGAATAGGAAATGAGCCTGCCTGGCCTGTCAGGGGTCAGTCTCTTGGCCGCATGTATTGGAGGTTTTTGTGATCTGTTAATATCACAGTGACGGAAGTACCTCCGAAAGGTGCCTCCATTGATCTAAAGCCAGAATCACCACTAATAACTCCCTGTTTCCCTGCGTTTTAATTTCTGGAATGCGTCCACAGCCTCCGAAGACCAGTCTCATGGGTTGGTTCCTTTTTTGCTCTTAGCTGTTAAAAGGACCACAATTTTAGAGTAGCCGTGGATAAACAGACGATACAATTTTTTTTTTATATCATGATGAAAAACCCAGCTCTGTCTGGAGATGTGGAGCAGCCTATGAAGCCTTTGTCTGCTTCCTTCTCATTAACTGGTTCAGAAAAGAACAGGAGGGAGCAGGCACTTTGGAGGAAACCATAGAGAGCAAAGCTAGTGTGACGGGGAGAGATGTGGAGTCACTTCAAACTGAATAGAGCACTGTTTGGTGATCCTGCTGGCTGTCAGGCTTTATCAATGTAGCATGGGTGGGACAGCAAAAGGAGCTGAGCCAAGGCCAGTTTGCTAAACTTTACAGTGGTAAAGAAAGTATAGGAGCTGACGAGCGAACCGGATCATTTCTGGCTAACAGTGACGTGAACGGTACTGCGAGTCAGGCCTGGATGCAACTTACTTGTGGGTGTCACGTCGGAAGAGAAGATTTGCCGGAGGATGGTGCTGCGAAAAGACAGGTAAGTCCTAACGGATGTAGTAAGATGTGGACGTCTTTTTCCCAGTGGTGGTCCTACCGCATTTCTCAATCATCTATCTCTCAGATCTTGGACTTCCTTCAGAAGGAAGTGTCACTGGAAATGACAAGGAAACATAGGATTCTTACTTTTCCTTGTCCATTTCCCGGTGGCATAATTTGCCCCCTCATAAACCTATTTTTTTTTTTTTGCATTTACCTGAGTAGGTCACAGGCACCCTGTGAGGACTACTACTCTGGTGCCCCCCTCGACAAAAAAGAAAGGGAAAAAACAAAAACAAACAACTAGTTTTAATTAGAGATTATTTATGAGCAAGTGCAAACAAGACCAATAAAATATAACTGGAAACGCTGGTAACAATAATGTACCTTTAAATTCATTAGCTAAACATTTTTCCTTTAAATATTGAAAAAAACTGGACCCTAGGCAATTATTTCCTTTGCACCCCCTCCACGCACCCTAGCATGCAATCACTCCCTCCGCTCCCACACCAAAAAAAAAATAATTTGCCACACTGACTGCAGATTAGGGGAAGACTTGAAAGTCAGTACAGTCTTCCCTCTTTTTGGCTCTACCATGACTTTCCCAGAGTCTTCCCCAGAGTCCCTTTGCCCCCTTATTCACTAAGCCACACCTCTCTTTTCCTTCCTCCCTTTAGTTCAGGTATAGATCAAATAAACAACATAGGTAAACAACACTTGCGTGTATAGCATTGCAGGTATAGTCCAACAAAATAACACACAAACCCAGCTTTGCAGGTATAGATCAAATGGGGATCACATGTAAACTCAGCACTGAAGGTATAGATCAAATAAACAACACATGGAAACAGCACTGCAGGTATAGATCAACTAAATAAGCTATACAAATCCTGTATTTGCAGGTATACATAAATAATGTAGGGAAACATAGTATACCAGGTATAGATCAACAGAATAGCACACAAATCCAGGTTTGGAGGGATAGATCAAATGTAAATCACATATAAACTCAGCATTAAAGGTATAGATAAAAAAAAACTAAATTACAGGCATAGATCACAGGTTGCACACCCCAAAGGCCAGCCCTTGTGTCCACATAGAACTTGACCAGCACCCAGATTACACACACAAATTACAGCCCAGCGTAAGACATCTTTGTCCCCAAACAGCCCACCCTGTGCCCTCTTTGTCCCATAAGCACCCTGCCTGTGCCATCTTGGCCCTCAAACACCCTATGATACACACAAAACACGTATACAGTCACTCACTCACTCACTCACTCACTCACTCTGTTATTTCCACAATTCAATCACACAATGATTCATTCTCTCACTCATTTGCAGAAATCATTTACACATATTCATTAATACATTCTCACAATTCATCCACACATTAATTCATAATCTTACTCATTCTCACTCATTTATTTCAAGATTCTTACTACTCCCCTTTCTCACGATCTCTTCCTCCTCTCCTCCCCAACTCACTGTCTACCCCTTCTACTACCCTTCTCACTATCTACTTCCTCTCCTTCCCTTCTTACTATCTAGCCCCCTTTGCAGTTCACTTACCCTGGTGAAGGCCTGTGGTGGGAGCATGAGGCCTCAGTCTTGCAGCTCTGCTGCGGCACACGCAGCTTCACCGCTGAGCTTCAGGATATGACATCATATTCCGGCGCTCATCATGAAGAGCTGCACCGCGACCAAGGCCTTGCGCTCCCACCACCGCAGTCAGGGCAGCTATAGGGAGCAGAGGAAGGGGCCTGAGCTGTTTATATGGTTACTAGCAGGCTCTGGTTTTGTCAAAAGATCTGCCATGCCACCTACAGTTACCTTGAAATGATAACATGTTTTGAAAACCAGAACTACGGTATTTTCATCAAAGCTAAACTCGAGTGATTGAATTGAATCTACCATCACATTAGTTAAGTGTCATGGGCGATTTAATGGTATAAACTTTAATCACTGAATTTACCAGAAACTAAACTTACAGAAATTCGCACATGGAAATAGGGAAGAGATCTCTCTGAATTTTCTAATCTCCAAGCATTCACTGGCTTTGTGGGTTGTTGTTCAATCCACATTAACATTTTATTGATGTTCCTTAATGTTACGTTAAATTTCCAGTAAAATATGCATGGTTTATTGCTGTAAATGAAAACTGATTAACAGCATTCATAATTTGCTGCTGTTTCTATTTTTTATGTTAATTATTTTTTGCCAATGCTCCATTGGATTTAATAACATTAATCGCTAAAATGTTTTGTTTATTAGAGAAAGGAAAACACTGTGTTACTACACGGAAGTGATAAATATTGTGAACTAGAAGGTAACATAATCTGGAGGCAGACACAGAATGAGGAAGAAAGGAATAAATACAAAGCTAGGTTTAAAGTGGGAAAACTGCATTAGCAGATGCGTCAAGGCAATCAAAAAGGGGGTTTAGATTTCAAAGTGAAAGGAGAAAAGCTAAATTAGTAGTTTGAAGACAGAAACTTACAGCTATGTAAATGAGGATACAAGTCTATCTTAGCTGAACTTCATATTTCTGTTTAGTTTTTACAGTAAAAAGCAAAGGAAAGAGACCTCAAAAAATAAGAAATAGCAAGATATGTAAAGCATGTTTGGAGCTGCAGTTGAATTGTGATAAATATATAACGCACTGAGCTGTGTTGTACTGTACTAAAGGTGGCAGCAGAAGGAAAGGCGTCTGAAAGTAATTTTTCATTAGAACTTAACTGAATGTAAGCAATGTAACAAAACAGTGGAAAATACAGGCACAATGCTGGGTTATATAACTAAAAACATTAGATTGAGAAAGGTGGTTATGTTACGTTTCAGATCTTTGGACAGACCTACCTTATGTTGTTGTGTACAGTTCTGGAGACCTCATGTATACAACATTCTGGAGAACATCAGAAAAGGCTAAAGAATCTTAACAATCACTATTTGGACAAAAGTAATTATTGAATTCAGGTGTTTCAATCAGACCCATTGTCACAGGTGTATAAAATAAAGTACCAGGCCATGCAGTCTGTATTTACATAGGTTGTTCTGAAGAGCTCAGTAAATTGAAGCGTGGTACTGTGATAGGATGCTACCTTTGCAATAAGTCAGTTTGTGAAATTTCATCCCTGCTAGATATTCCACAATCAACTGTAAGTGGTATTATTGGAAAGTGGAAGGATTTGGGAACAGCAGCAACTCAGCCACGAAGCAGAAGACCACAGAAACTCACAGAGCGAGGGTCACAGAGTTCTGAGGCACATGGTGTGTAAAAATCACCAACGCTTTTCTGAGATTAATATCAGCACAAAAACTGCGACGGGAGCTTCCTGGAATGGGTTTGCATGTCTGAGGTGCTACATGCAAGCCTCACATCACCAAGTACAATGCCAAGAGTCGCCACTGGACTTTGGAGGAGTGGAAACGTGTTATCTGTGGTGTGATGAATCATGCTTCTCTGGTAATCTGATGGACAAGTCTGAGTTTGGCAGATGTCAGGAGAACGTTACCAGCCTGACTGCATTGTGCCAGCTGTAAATTTTGGTGGGGGAGGGATAATGGTATGGGGTTGTTTATCAAGTGTTGGCTTAGGCCCCTTACTTCCAGTAAAGGGAAATCTTAATGCTTCAGCATACTAAGACATTTTGGACAATGCTATACTTCCAACTTTGTGGAAACAGTTTGTGTAAGGCCCTTTTCTATTCAAGTATGACTGTGCCCCAGTGCACAAAGCAAGGTCCGTAAAGACATGGTTGGATGAGTTTGATGTGAAAGAACTTGACTGGCCTGCATAGAGCCCTGACCTCAAACCCACTGAACACCTTTGGGATGAACTGGAACAGAGATTGCGAACCAGGCCTTCTCATCCGTGCCTGACCTTACAAATTCTCTACTGGATGAAAGGGCCCAAACTCTTGTGGAAATCCTTTCCAGAAGAGTGGAAGCTGTTATAAATGAAAAAGGGGACCAACTACATATTAATGTATTCAGAATGCAATGTCCCAGTTGGTGTAACCCCTTAAGGACAATGGGTTGTCCTTAAACCCATTAAAAACAATGCATTGTGAGCACGTACATGTACAGGCTTTCTCATGAAGGGGGTAATGGTCAGGTGTCCCAATACTTTTGTCCATATAGTGTATATAACTTGAAGGAGAGAATAGAGGGGATATGATGGAAACATAATTACATAAAATGAGGCAACAAGGAGGACGTATATTTCGATGGGAGGGCAACTGTTAGGATTAGGTCATAGTCTAAAGTTAAATGCTAACGTGCAATGCAACATTTTCAGCAGCCATGTAAGCCAATAAAACAATGTTATTCAAAAATTCCCCACATGAGGTCGCTACTCTCTAAGAAAATGCATTGTCGTAAGGTGTGTAAGGTGTGTCTTGGGATGTAAGAAGTTGCTAAAGCACACTTTGGCTAAATACAGCAAAGCAGAGCAAAATGCTGATTTTAAGATGCAAAATTCTTCTAAATTCTTGCAAATCATTATTTAATATATTTTATATATTGCTAAACAATGGTCTGAATAAATGTTCACAGCATAAGGGAACACTAATACGGAGTTCAATTAGGAAGGAGATCATGAACATTCAATCAGCATTAACATCTTTCTCAGCAGACCACTGCGATTATATTAAGCTAATCTATATCCATGCTGTTACTGGCCTGTGGCTGCATAGCCCCAGCCTGTCAACCCAGGAGGTTATTATTATTAACTTTTATTTATATAGCACCAACAATTTACACATCACTTCTTACAATACATGCATTTAAAGGGTATGACAAAATTAGAATTGACAGACTAAGACAGACCAATACAGTAGGTAAAGAGGGCCCTGCTCCCAAGATTACAGTCTAGATGGGGTAGGGTGTCGAAAGACACAGGGTATAGAATAGAGAAAGCAGAACATGTGGTGCTATAGATTGTCAAAATTATATTAGTGGCGGATACGTTATGAAGGTTTTCGCTGATAACATTGTACGCTTCACTAAAGAAATGGATTTTGAGGTATTTCTTGAATACTGAGGAGGATGAAAACTGGAGGTTAGGTGGAAGTAAGTTCCAGAGGTATGGGGCAGCATGGGTTAAGTGTGCAAAGGAAGAAGTGATGAGGGAGAATGGGAGCCTTAGTCCATGGGATGAACGTAGAGATCCAGCAGGAAATGCATGAGGGATCAGTAAAATGCAAGGCTTTGTGTGTCAGTGTGAGAATTTTAAATTGTATTTTTGAAATATGGAGCCAGCGGGGGGCTTCATAGAGCAAGGAAGCAGAAGAAGAGTGACATATAAGGAAGATAACCGTAGCTATAGAACAAATGAATGCCAGAAGGGTGTTGCAATAGCCGAGGCGGGGAGGCAATAAGGCAGCAGAGTGGTAGGGTGCGCTACCAGATTACACCTTATAACCACACCAACAGTGCATGTACACATATGTAAAAATACAGAAAATTTCATGGCACAATAAATGTATCAACCATATCTGTGTATAAGGAAATTCAGATGTTCGCTCACACTTTTTGGGCAGCTTACTGCTCTTTTGTGCTGCTCCTAGACCCTTTGGTCACATCATAGTTTTCTCCCAAATATTAGCTCTCATAATATAGGAGATAAACTTGCAATTAAAAGGTAATATTTTCAATATTTTTTATTTTTTCAATATAAAAATAATTCTTACATAAAAGTTTGTGTTCGCAGTCCTGCAGGACCATTAATATTCTGGTTAAAACTTAAGTTCAACCCAGTCCTTAATTTACAAATAATATCACCTCTGTGTGACTTCATCAAGGTTTATGGATTTTCTTTTAAATTCTACATCTTCATTATATCATGTTCCTGTTATCCTTTGGTCTAAGGCAATGAACTAGGTTTTTTGTGGCCTCTTGGCTGATGGGAGAAATGTTTTTTAGATGCAAGCAGCAGGATCTGGCAGGGATTTGAGTGTGAAGGATGAAGGAGAGGGCTGAATAAAAAATGACCTCAAGGCATTGTGTAAGCAAGATAGTCGTTTTAATGGAGATTGAAAAATCAGGTTGGTGGGTGGAGACAGAAGGGGAGAAGATTAGTTCAGTTTTAGATCAATTTTCCATTTTAGGTAGTTGTGTGACATCCCAGTAGAAATAGCAGACAAGCAGTTTGTAATACGGGCCATGAGAGAAGGAGAGAGATGTGGGGAAGACAGGTAGATTTGAGTATCATCTGTATATCTGTGATACTGGAAGTCAAATGAATTGATTAGTTTTCCAAGAGACGACGTGTAGGGAGAGAACAGCAGAGGACTGATCCTTGAGTGACACCAAAAGAAAGGGGAAGAGGTGAAGATGTATTGCTGGAGAACGTGACAGAGAAAAAATCATTAGAAAGAGATAATATGAGAAAGCTGTGTCTCGTATACCGATAGAAGAAGGTGAGTCAAGTATAGGGTGTCAAAAGCAGCAAAGAGATCCAGGAGTATTAGCAGGGAGGAGTGACATTTTGCTTGAAATGACCTTGGGGGGGGTGTTATACAGTTGGGAAATAATCCACAGATCCTAGCAGGTTATTATTCTGTTTGCTCAGTATAAGAGTCATCTTGTTGCTGTCAGGACATTTCTTCTTCCTGTAGATTTAAGCTCAAGGGAGTGTGGCTTTATTTGTTCCCCTTAATCATCCAAGAGCAGCATATTTTTTTTCTCAAAATACATTCTGATTTGGGGTATGAATGTTAAAACTATGGCAGAGTAGACCATTTGAGAGAGGCCCAGCACTGGCAGAATTTTCATTCTACACGAGTATAATAAGAGTGCCTATTTGCCAATTTGAATTGTATCTTTCTTTATATAAGTGTACTTACATATGCTTTTGACATATTTATAGCATGTCCTTCAAATGTTTGCCTTACTGGAGTGTATTTTTTTGTGTATAATGTGATAGTTTGTCCAACAAAGCTTGTGTCCTGAGGTTTATTTATTCATGTAGTGAGAGCCCTGTGTAGCAATCGATTGGACTCTATTTTGTTCCATTTCAGTAGCTTAACAGCGAGGGTCTCCCAAGCAGGAGCAGACATTGTTTGGTTGTATTTATTTTCAATATAAGTAGAACTGATATTATCCCAGCATGAATGGAATACTGAGGTATTAAAGAAACAAGGTGGAAAATAGTGAACTGAACAGACCTTAAGGAAGCAATGCTTGTTTTAGAGTTATCCTGTACACTTGTACTGTGACTGGCCCATTTACTTTATACAGCTATAATTACCGTATTTGCTCAATTATAAGACGACCCTGATTATAAGACTACCCCCCAAAATTCTAATATTAATTTAGGGAGGGAAAACCCTGAATATAAGAATATCCTATAATAAAAGTTTTACTAGTAAATATTAATTCACATGTAAACTATTTTTTCATATTTAATATTTTTTCATATTTTGTTTTTATTTCCTTTTATTTGTCACTCTGCCCCAGTTATGCACATCTGCCCCCCCGAAATGCCTTATACACCCCTATATGCCACTCTGCCTCCCAGATATGCCTTTTAGCTCCCTATATTCCACTGTGATTCCAGAAAACCATTATACCCCCCGACATATGACAAGTCTAGTCATGCATCCCTAGACTTGTGCCCCATGCTTCAGACTCCCTGGTGTCTAGTACAACCTCCGCTGCTGCTGGCCGGTACTTTCGCTTAGGCTTCTATGACTGAGTACCAGAAGGACATGCCACGCCAGTGCTCTGTCGTAGAAGCCCCAGCAGAAGTGCTGGCAGCAGCAGAGGTTGTCTGTGCACATCCCACAAATGTTCACCAGCTGCGAGATGCGCACAGAAGCATTTGCTCTGAAAAAAACTTGTCTTATAATCAAGCAAATACGGCATATATTACAAAGCATACCTCTGGCTTAAACAGGAATGTTTTCCTGTTCCAGGAATAGAGGTGGTCAAGCTGACCAGTGCACAAATTGGACTAAGCCAAAGATGAATTGGACCCCCAGGCTTGGCTAACCAAGCAGAATAGGGTATGCCTTAAACAAGAGGAAAAAAGAGAAAATTCATCCATACAGATGCTAATGAGGGCCAAAACATTGCAAGGAGAGATTTAAGCAAGCATGGCTCCAGCTCGTACTACTTTTCTTTTTACAAGCACGTGCCTAACCAGGTGCTAAGCTCGAGGCAAAGCTGCCTCACCCAGCTGTAACCAGCAATGGAAAGACTTCTACACAACCCACTGCCCCTAAAGTCATTTAAATGTTTTAAACAGTTGCAGTCAATGTTTGATGGTATTTATATGAACATGTAATGAGGCTATTTTATGTTTTCTAAATTTATCCGCTTTTTTCATGGATTTCTTGATTTCAGATGCGCCTGACTGCACATAGTCAAATGGCACTCTACAGCTTAATAAGGAATTAGTGAATCATTAATGACAATCCGTCATGGCTCACTGAAGATGACTGTCACACATAGATGCACCTGCGTCAATCTTTGTCAATTACATCTTGTGTTTCTTCTGCATCTTTAACAGTAATCATGTAGATGCTCACAGATGTTAAGGAGAGGCTGTCATTTGCTAAAATATATGTTCCCTGCAACTTTAACTTGGGTTAAGTCATATCGTGGCTATAGTCTTGGCAGACCTATGCTCATGACCTAAACATTTGAAATGGCCAGAGGGACACTTTTATTTTAAGGGATTAGAGGCAGGACATTTCATTTTGTTTATAAATTATTGTGAGTTTTAGGGCAGTAGACATCAGTGATACAAAGTCTGCAATCATTCTGGGTGCCTACAAAATATTCATGTGAAGGGAGTGGGAAAGAGGGATTTGAGTCCTAAAGATGGGAGTTTTTCTTTTTATTATAGTTTTTGAAGAAAATATAATGTGGTTTTATATTACTCTTCCATTTTGAAACCTAGCTGGATATTCTTTTCTTAAGAGTATCTTCAATGTAAGCACACTCCCCACCAAATGTGTGTTTGATTTATGTCAGTAACACAATTTAATTTGAATAGTTAATTTTGCAATTTCCATAAAAGATCAGTATGCGCAATTCCAAGCATAAGCTAGAGTGGTGAAACATGCTCTTCGGAGTGATGAATCAAGCTTCACTATTTGGAAGTCTGATGGACAAATCTGGGTTAGAGGAATGCCAGGAGAGTGCTACCTAACTGAATACATAGTGCCTACCAGTGGCGGAACTACCGGGGTTGCAGGGGTCGCGACTGCGACCGGGCCCTAGAGTTCTGCCAGTCAGGGGGGCCCAAGGGGTGCCGAGCGGTTGCTGAAAACGACCGCTCGGCAACTCTTGGGCCCCCCTGACTGACAAAAATCCAGGATGCCTCTGCTCCCAGCCGCTGCCGCCCAGAGTGCAGTGCTGGGAGCGTGAGGCGTTTGTCTCGGGTGCCGGCGCTTCACGCTGAGCGCCGGCATATGACGTCATATGCCGGCGCTCAGGAGTGAAGCGCCGGCACCCGAGACAAACGCCTCACGCTCCCAACACAGGAGTTGAAGGTAAGTGGCCTACAAAGGGGAGTGGGTAGATCGTGGGGTAGGAGGGGAGTGGGTAGATCGTAAGAGGGGGTGGGGGGGAGTGGGTAGATCGTGAGAAGGGGGTAGGGAGGGAGAGGGTAGATCGTGAGAAGGGGGGGTAGGGAGGGAGAGGGTAGATCGTGAGAAAGGGGGGGTAGGGAACGAGAGGGTAGATCGTTAGAAGGGGGGTAGGGAGGGAGAGGGTAGATTGTGAGAAGGGGGTAGGGAGACAGAGGGTAGATTGTGAGAAGGGGGGTAGGGAGAGAAGAGATTGTGAGAAGGGGGGTAGGGAGGGAGAGGGGAGATTGTGAGAAGGGGGGTAGGGAGGGAGAGGGGAGATTGTGAGAAAGGGATAGATGGGTTGGGGGTGGGGGGCCCTTAACAGATTCTCGCACCGGGGCCCTGAGGTTTCTAGTTACGCCCCTGGTGCCTACTGTATAATTTTTTCGGAGGAAGGATAAAGGTTTTAGGCTGTTTTTCAGGGTTAGACCATCTTTTTAAGGGTAATGTGGTAATGCTACATCATACAAGACATTTTAGAAAATTGTATGCTTCCCACATTGTGGCTCCATTTTGGGAAAGGCCCTTTCCTGTTTTACTTACCTTGAGTGGCCTGCACTCAGCGCTTAATTTAACATCACTGAACATCTCTGAGATTAACTGGAATGGCAATTGCAAGTTAAGAATTATTGTTTAACATCAGTGCCTGACCTCACAAATGCCATTTTGGCTGAATGGGCACATATCCAGAATCTTATGGACTGGAGGCTATTATAGCTCCATAGTGATGCTAATGGTTTAGGAATGGGATGTCCAACAAGCTGTGGTGTGATTGTCAGGTGTCCACATACCTTTGGTCATATAATGTATATTATTTAAATATAAGGGGATATTTAAACCCAGTGAAGTTGAGGACTGTGGCAAAACTAGCATTAGTTTTTTTGTCACTGCAACCTTACTTTACTATGAGGACCAATAAACCTCCACCAAAGAGAACTAAATAGGCATACCTGGGAACTCTCCGGGTCTGACCCGGAGATTGCCGGGTGAGCGCTGCTCCTCCGGTTCTCCGGGTCAAGACCCAAATCTTCCAGGTTGCGGGAGCAGGGTCTTGACACGCCCTGCTCCCCGTCCATTTTTCCTTTAAATGGGGGTGTTTCCCACTGCCGGCAGCAAGAAAGCCCCCGACGTCAGCGGGAACTCCCTCGACATCAGCGGGACCGCCCACCGACGTCAGTGTGCAGTGCTGGCCGCGAGCCCAGAAGTTCCCAGCTAATAGGGAGGAATAATCCTTTAGGTCATGGCAAAAACGTAAACGATAAACTGGCCTTTTCAGAATTGAGGAAAGCTGAAGCATATTCAAAACACATTCTGCATTAAAAAGAGCATCCCAGAGCTAAATGCAGTGCAGGAGATATATTTGGCCAAACACATCTCCATGCACGTGATAAACTCACCTCCAGTCAACCCCAGCGCTGGCTCGGCAAATGCTGTTTGTGGATGTCACATATGCAGACATATAGACATCCTGTAAGTATGGATGCCTTTCATGTATAGTAAATGTGGAAAATAGTATATATATATGTCACCAGCTGATATATTGTTTATATATGATTTTTGTTATAGACCACAAAAATGGGAAAAAATGGTAGCATTATTGTGGAAGTTATGTTTTAATATTTATGGCATGTGGTTTCATGTGAAATCTACATGTATGTACAGTAACATACATACATGTGATACATTTTCAAAATGTTCGGTTTCCATACTATTTTTAATGGCAAATTAAGTGTGCCATGATATCATGTGATGTAAAGCATGATTTGTTGGACTATACATAAAAAGAAAGTCGTACCTAGCTTTTAAAAATTGTGTGTAATTTGTGGGGGTGCTTTAACATGAATGGGGAATGTTAGTTGAACAAGCAAAAAACCCAAAAAACAAAATACTTAGGGAACAATATACACTTACTAAAGAAGGGTTAAAAATCTATTTTAAGTGTTGTAATTCACTTTCCTTTACTATCTAATGCCAGAAGGGCTTCAGGTAAAATATTTCTCTTCATTAATTTCTTCAGTAGCTGCTACAAATTCTATTCTTGACCTCTTAACGCGGAAGGGGTAACATTACCGTGTCAACGATCTCTTACAACTTGCTGAGTTAAAAAAAAAAAAAGCAAAAAACACTACACTAAATTGATTTAATTAATATTTCTCAAAAAGCTAAAAAAAAATATCATGTAGACACGGTATAATAAAAGTGGAGGTGGCACTAGACACATGTTTTTTTTCTGGGTGCACTTTACCAAATAGATGGTCTAGGAAAGCAAGGGTGGAAGCTGTGTGGCTGTCTTCTGGTAAAGAAAATGCAAGCATTAATGTTACTTTGTCAGGAACCACCAGCAAGGAAGCTGCAGCTACAGAAAAAGAGACACTCTGCAGGTAGGAGATCTGTGTTTATGGAAGTCAATTGGGTTTTATTTACTAAAAGGAAAGTTTGCAGGAGAGATGTGATTTCAACAACTTGACTTCAATATGCATTATGAAGGTCAAACCCCAATCAGCTTCTCCTGCAGGAAGATCAGTGACATTTCTTTCTAGTCTCCTCATCTATTTAATTATGCATTGTGCATGGCCCCCTCTGCCCTTCGCATTGGACCGTCATAATGGATACTAAAATGGGGATGTGACGCCACACTCTCCGGCCAACTCTGCCTTTAATGAAAATAATAATGTGTGTGTGATCTCTTTATGAATGTATGTGGTGCCTTTTAGGCATATGTGTGTTTTTGTACATGCATTATGCCTTTCTGTTATCAGTATATCAGTGTAAAAATAAAAGGGCAGAAGCAGTTTCTCTGCTTCCATAATATAATAAAATATGTACCATATTTTCCGGCGTATAAGACGACTTTTTAACCCGTGAAAATCTAATCAAAAGTCGGGGGTCGTCTTATACGTCGGGTACTGAAACTTACCGAGCCGGGCTGGAGAATCACGAATCTGTAGGGGAGGGGCGAGCGGAGAAGCCGCCTCCCCTGGGCCGGTCTTCAGGGCCGCGCCGAGGTAGGTGCAAGATCGTGATCTCCCCAACTAGCCCTGATCAGCGGGCGCCCGATGAGCAGGGCTGGTTGGGGAGACCACGACCTCCCTCTAACTAGCCCAACATTAGGGAGCTCGAGGTTTGGCAGGGTTAGGATACAGATCCCCCGCAGCGGTGCAGGGGACCTGCATCCTACTCTCCGATACGCTCAGACGGCCTCCAGCCAGGGGGAGTGCCGGCACGGGAGATTGTCTAAGCGCATCGCGCAGACGTTCACTGGCAGCGGCGATGCGCGTAAACCCACGCTGCCAGCGTCTGTTCGGTGTGCTTTAACAATCTCCCTTGCCGGGAATTCCCACGGGGGGAGTGTTTGTAAGGGTGTGTATGTGTATATGTGTGTAAAGGAAGGGGTGTGTGAGGGCAGTGTATGTCTATACATGTGTGTGTGTGTGGACAGGCATATGTTAGGGAGAGCTGACCCACCCAATTCAAGCAGGATTTGTATACAACAACCAGCCAATCACCAGTAAGGTACATCGCTTGCCGTGATTGGCTGGTTGTATACTGGGTAGAGGGGTAGTCTTATACGGCGAGTATAGCCCAAACTCCATATTTTAACTGGAAAAGTTGGGGGTCGTCTTATACGCCCAGTCGTCTTATACGCCCAATCTTCTTGTACGCCGGAAAATACGGTATTTTTAATGTCTAATGGGTACATAGTTTTGTGTGGATAGTTTTTATAAGTTTCATGGAGCTCTGTGGGAGCACGAACTTGCTTTGTTTGCCCCAATGCTCCTACCTGATCTTGATGGCTCCTCTATATTAATTTTCTTTATTCAACACATTGTTATGTTTAAGCCAGTCTAAATTTTCGAAATAACATTCTGCAGGGAATTTATTCTTTATTCATTACAATATTACAATCCAGTAGATACTTGGGGCCATCACTGGTCTCTGGAGCCACATGGGAACTGTGACTGAGGTATGTGCTGCAAAAGAACAGACCTACGTCAATGTCATAGCTTGCTGGGCAGGTCAAGGGATATAAGAGGATCTCTTCAACATGTCCATGATCCACATGGCCCCCAAAAGTCAGACAGCGGTGCTGTTTGCAATGACAGTGCTCAAAAGCTGGGATGTCTCATAAAAAAACACTTTTTTTTTTTTTAAACACAGCATATAAATATAAATAAATTTATCATATTTTGCTTTTTAGCTATTGGCATTATACAAATGTCAGTTCCCTTTCAGCACCCTCACCATAAGTTTTCACGCCTACTATGAGCGTCTTATCCTTTCCATATCCCTTAAGAATAAAGATTAAAGATTTACATTATAAAAACAATACATCTTAACAATTTTCAACGTGCCAGCTAAGATACTGCATTATCATGCATTTTCATTTAAAGGTTCTTCCTTTTTTCCTCTTCATTCTGAGGCATGGTTATCTTGGCTCGTTCAGAGTCTGACATCTGATAGCATTTGATGATGTATTTCCTGCTAGATAGGGTTCCTTACCTTCAGCACTTATAAGTGTAAGACATTTGAGATTTTTGTTGACCTTGGATCTGTGTCTTGGCTCTGCAGGTCAAAGTTTAGTGCTTTTTCCTTACTATTGTAATTTATCTTTTTCCTTAAAGTTTTGTGGGCGTTGCACTGGGTTAACGAATATTCATGACATTACCGGAGTTTCTGGGGATCATTTTAATCCCACAATCAATTTCACCTTAGTCTGTAGGATCTTCTTTTAAAATCATAGAAATACAGAAAACATCATTATTAGCGAGAAGAGATAAAATAAAAACCTATACTAAAATAGACAAAAACACATTTTTGCAAATGTATTAATTTATTTAATTTATTTAATTTCCAGAGGGCCACATCCCGTATTGTATATTTTTTAATGTTATTGATTTAAGGGGTTTTGGGGTAGTGATTTTTTAAAATATATATATATTTTTATTTATAGTGAAAGGGCTAAGGGGCACAATTTCTAGGAAAGAATATATCTTTTATTATTTTTAGTTTTTGCACCAATATATTTTATGCCAGTATCATGGTGATATCATTGGGCTTGGGCATTTTTTGTTATTTGATATAACTCAAAATTAATAATCGAATGTTTTCACGATTCACACAATCGGTCAGCAAGAAGCCAGTGAAGCCAGTGATGCTGGCTTCTGCCGAGAGGGGAGATTCCAAGCTGTCGATAGATGTCCATGCCCTGCACCTGTATGTTCTAATGGGCTCCTTGCTACAGGCTTTAAGGATGTACAGATGTGTCCTAAGGGGACAAAAGAATCACCTCTTAAATTCAAACCTTGCGTGGTCACCCATTATTGCAGCAGCTGGCAAGGTGAACTTTTTTCTGCTCTATAATATAGTTGTTTTACTGTGGTTTTTGAAAGCAGAGTAGCTTCAGAGTTCAGTTCTTGGAGATCAATAAATTATTATACCCCTCACTGTCTACAGAAAAAAATACCACTAACTGTGCTTTGAAACACAAAAGTTATTAATCTGAACACATAGCATTCGTGTTTCTCAAATTTATTTTGGCCAGTTTTGTTTTTGTGTACGTGAAAAAAAACCCTCTATGTTCCAATCCTTGCAGAGGGCTTTTATCAAGGCAATACTGTACATATAAAAGAAGCACTATTTACATGACCTTTGGACCAAAATAGCTTGTCAGCCCAATCGCCATCCCTGGGAACTTTCCGGGTTTGACCCGGGTGAAGCACTGCTTCTTCAGTTCAACACACAAATCATCTGGGTCGCGGGAGCACAATACAGTATACCCCTCTCTCATCCTTAAAGTATCCAACACATCTCAAACAGCTCTCTCTCATTCCAGTGCTGACTTCCCTTTATTTAATCTTAATCTTAAATGTTGGCTGTCTGTTCTCTACAAGCAAAGCAAAAGGAGGAATAATCCCTGCATTTATTTTGAAGGTCTTGTTGTAGTTATTTAAACTTGGTCTGCTCTGGTGACCATAAGGCATAAAGCCATCTCAGCCATGATTCTTTTCTTTGCAGATGTGCGTGTCCTGATTTTCACCATCTGTATTTTTCCAGGTAGCTCTTTGCTTTCTTTTTCTCTCGTCTTCCTGGAATTAAACTCTTCTGACACTTGAGTACACAGTTTCATCTGTTTTCCTGTTTAATTATTAATCCATGCAGTGGAGCTATTAGATGGAACTGTCACATCTATTAAGGAAGTAGCAGAGACTTTTTTTTACTCTCTCTTTTTATTAAGGGGTCTCCCTGCCTAGAGTTATATTTATACATTGATCACTCATAATACTTTCACTATCAGTCTTTTATGTATTATCAACACCATTTGAGATCCTTGGGAATGCATGTAGTTTTATGCATATAGATTTATGTGCATGCGAAATAACTGTCTTTCCATTTCAGAAACATCAGTTTTAGTGAAATTCACCATTTAAATAATGTATTCCTTCTTGTCTATACCAGCTAGATAAATGCAAATTTTGGGCATTCTGCTAAAACTTTTAGCATTCTTCAAGGGAAAGCATTAAATTAGCTCACTCTTCAGCATAGTGTGGTTTGTAAGAACGATATTATACACCAATGTCACATAACAACCTTAAATAAGAGTCCAGACTAACAGATTATTATTATCACCTTTTATTTATTTAGCGCCAACAATTTCTGCAGCGCTTCTTACAATATATATTCAGGGTATGACAAAACTTGAATTGACAGATTAAGGCAAACCGATACATTAGGCAGAGAGGGCCCTGCTCGCACGCTTACAATCTAGAGTAAAACAAACCCATCAATAGAAATCACACTAACCTAAACAGTATTATATTTGTTTTTTTAAAGAAAACCCCTATCTCATTCCCAATTGAATTTAACCCGCCTTTAATAACGTTGAAATCTAATTTTCAGCTTTATCAAAGGGAAGCTGTCACAGCTTTTGGCATAACTAAATGTGTTAACATTTGGCTGTCAATCAACGTTTTGAAGATTTACTTTAAATGCTCGCCTAGTGCTTTTATCAGTTTCAGCATTACCTAATTCTAAGTATTTTGAGTCAATTTTCTGTTCTAAAGTTCTCTCCTTCCTCCTCACTGCACCCTTCAGCAACTTAACAATAGTGCAAAGATAAGTTCAAGGGGGGGTAACTATAGACATCCTGAAAAGTATATCGTATTATATACGGTGTGTATATATATATATATATATATATATATATATGTTTGTAAACACGATTAAATGGTTTTGACTTAAGGAAACTGACAGCTTCACTTTGTGAACCATGGGGTTATGCATTAGACTATACACTTTAACGAAAGTCTCTTGTTTGTGGCTAGTGGACAAAAAGTGCAACATATGTAGAGTACTGCAAATTAGCTTCTTGACACAGCTGAGCAGGCACACTTATCTTGAAAATTTAATGATAGATGGAATGTATGCCAGCCGCCAATATTCCTACTTACCACTGCTCAAACACACAGGTGCGCAGAAGCTGTATTAACCTTGCTCATACAACTGCACAACTGTCTCTAGATTACGTCCGTCCCTCCCTCCCTCTGCCTCTCGCTCTCTCTGGGCTTAGTAGCCTTCCAATCATAACACGGTACTATCTGTTGCACACCAGGACATATTTATGATTTATATTCATACTATAAACTCCAACTATATTGCACCACATTTTTAGATACGGTTAATAATTAACAAGCCAGGACTGGCCATCTGGCACACTGGTCAAATGTCCGGTGGGCCTCTGGCCCTCGGCGCCAAATACTTTCCCAATCTGACGCTCCGCGTAGTGCGCGGCTGTGCATTTTTCACTCTTCGTCCTCGTCGTCCTCGACGTCAGGCAGCCGCTGCTCTTAAGGTACCCGGCCAACCTCATGATTGTCTGTCAGGCACTGATAGTTCAATTAGTAAAACGTCCAATAATTAATTACCACTTTATGAAATTATCGATACACGTAGACAAATTATATACTGAATAATATATAATAAAACAGTTTAGTTTAAAAAAGAGAAAGAAGGAAAAGAAATAATACAATATAGCAAGCACACATTCTAAATCACTCTGAGAATCGAAATCCATCTAATGGTGCTGTTCCTCCTACTCTGCTGATGGTAACCATTTATAACAACAAATACCTTTAGAAACTCCTTTCCCAGTACTGTTGAATGCTTAAACTCTTCCCAGATATAACTCTCTGTCACTTTTTGAATCATCACGACACACAAAAGCAGATTTTTACCATATAAAAGCCATTCTGCATTCTCAAAAGGTTTCATGTTTTTTTTTTTAAATATACGACTGAGCCTTGAGAGGGAAATGACATATCAGCTACAATTTAATTGTTTAAGAGCACAATTAATGTTTTGTCTGACTGAAACAGCACCTCCAAGAATTAAATATTATACATTTAACCCACATATCTGCTACGGTTCATTTTCAAACATTAGAGAATGTTCACTAAACATAACCGATTAAAACCATGTCTCACGCATTCTTCATTCTGGAACTTAAAAGGTTTCATTGCTTACAACATATTTTATGGGGACAGATATTTTATACATTTTAGTGTTTGTTTTCTAAAAACACTGATTAGGAATCTAAATATAGTTAATGTTCATTTTCTAGCCCTAAACTTCCCAAAGACTAGTTTTAACACCTTAAATAATAATCAGTGTCCTTGCAAGAGGATGTATGTATGTGACCTCCAGTTGCTTGTGAAATACAATGTCAATTTCAGAAGCTAAAAATACAGCGGCTGTCCTGAAGTGTCTGCAACACACTTTATTCTCTGTGGACAAACAGGTCACTGGAATAATATGATTAAAAGATCAATATTAATAATAACACTGTTGATATGATAAGCTGCGGCGGTGAAACAAATATTAATGAATGGGAATATATTATATACAATATTATAGATTATGCCTTTTCTGCTATTGGTTGGTGATTTACATACATACATACATATAGTATGCCTATGGCGCTGGTAATAAAAGCTAGTCCTGAAAAAACTGAGTTTTGGGTCAGTGGGTGTGGTACATTTTCGAGTAAGTGATTGACAGCTTTTCTGCAAGGTGTCCCTTGCAAGGAGAAACGCTTACGTTTTTTTTCCCTTTTTAGGGTAATGCGATGTTTTAGCTGACCGCAGCTGATTTGTGATCCGCTCGAGAGTTCCAGGGGAATCCTGCTGTCCTCCGACCAGTTGTAATTGTGGAATTCTGCAATTCTCGATGCCTCCATAATGGCTTTATAATTACAGGGAGCGTGAATTACTGATAAGGACGGTGTGGTGAAAATAAACCTGTGGGGAGAATTATCTAACAAGTCCCTATGCACTAGGCAGTTCGGTAGGGTCTCTTGGTTTGTGCCGGTCAGGCACGTGGAGCTATCATAGTGAGTTAGTTGGCAGAAGTCCGGATTGAGCAGACCAGACAGGGTTTCCCAGTCACCCTGTGCACCCCCATCCACGCAGGGTGACAGATATAAGAGGGGTCATGGGGAAGCTGAGAAAGGAGCTTCCCCATGAATCTGTCACAGCCCCCGTCCCAAATGTAAACCTACCCCATATGTCCTCAGTCTCAGGGAGTTACCGTGACACAGAATATCAACATTTTTGTACATTAAGTACAACAAACTCAAATACTTAAATTATGGAAAATGCTACAAAACTAGATAGGCACTATACATTATTTACAGATTTCCCTTGGAATATCTTTACTTCTGTAGGTTAGATAAATAGCAAATGGGTGCCATTTCGGGAATGTATTTTTTCAGCACTGGTGGTCTTTGTAGACCTCTTACAAGTTCCTACTTTGTATAGTAGGATGTTGTCAGTTATGGTCTGGTTTTAGCTGGACATTGGAACAGCTTTGCTTGCAAATATCTTTCCCTGTACACTGATTCATTTCAGTAAAGCAGAGTTAGTGTAAAATCCCCATGCTTCTATCTGAAGGGGATGTTGGCTTCATTCCATGAAATGTCACTGAAACAACATAATGAGATGTAAAATGGCTAATCAAGAAATAAGCAGTTTGCATACATATTATCTAACCCTCACTGATGAATTTGGAATATTTAATCAAGAATTATCATTTATATTTGACTTTCTAGCCACAGTTGCATAAACCACTTACATGCAAATAAACTGCATTTATTTTCCACTGACTGTCAGCATAGCTGATGTGAGCCGAGTTTCATACAAGACTCCAGTGACAGTTACTGCACTAAGTAACACAGTTGCAGGAAGTGAAATGATCGCTAAATGATCTGATTCTGTACACTGATAGCATTAAATCTGTGAATACCGGGGAAAAGCAACATAAAAGGAAACATTACTTTGATGTACTTTGAGAGGCAAAAGAAATATGGATAGTGTCTTGGAATGTCCTAGGTGTAACAATAGACAGAGTGTTTATATATATTTATATATGTAAATATACGCATATATATACTCACATATGAAACTGTAAGTATTGGGTATAAGCCACAGTTTCCAGGAAAAGCGCTTACAGTTGTTTTCCTTTAGGGTATTGGGAGAATAAATTCAGCCTGACATTATGCCATAGGGAAACCTGGATTTTCACTTAAAAACACAATGTTATGAAGGTTTAAATCAGTGCTTCCCAAAGTGGCCGATACTGCCCCCCCCTGGGGTGCACTGGAACGATCCAGGCGTTGGTAGTAGCCTTGGGTGCAATTGGGGGCATTGAATAAAAATAAGGGGGTGGTGGAGGCATAAAGAAAGAAGAGAAGAGAAGGGCATTTTAAAAAAACATTCATACATGTTTCATTTGTTGAATAACAGTTCAAGTAGTATTGACTACTTTTATTTCCAGATAAACACACAAAATGCAAGTTGAAACTATAACCCAATGCTTGCTGCGATACAGCCCCCTCGGGGCACTGGGATGATTCAGGTAGACTTCCAGGGGAGGGGGTAATAACGAATTTTTTTTCTGAAAAGGGGGGCGGTAAGCCAATTACGTTTGGGAACCTCTGCTTTAAATTATGAATACAATGTAACATTCTTTCTAATGCAATTTACTATACTGGGTCTTCAGGTACCATTATATTGATATACAATATGGGCCTCCCCAGCTTTGAATTTACAATTGTCCCGATATACGAACTATGTCCCATAAATAAATCACTTTGTTAAAAATGAACAATAATCAAGATAGGCATACGTTGTGTTATTTATTAATTTTCTATACATATCGTTAACTTATAGATTCATTTCTGGATCATGGAGTTTTGGAATTATTTGTAATATTTTGTATTAGGCTTTGTTACATATACATAGGTGTCTATCAACTACTGTGTTCCTTTGGTACTATAGTAAATACATTTGATATATCCAATAAGGATTCCTCCTTAACACGTTTTTATATATTTCATAATTTTTCATCGTTTTAAATATTGGATTTGTCTACATTTTTTGTTCTCTCATATGACTTGATAATGTGGTTTTGGTCAGTGACCCCATAATTTGTCTGAATAGACATGGGATATGCTTTTTACATGTTTACATGTGATTTGATAGATTGCGTCAATTACCATATTTTTATTTGGTTCTACATCTACAGGGCCGGACTGGCCCACCGGGATACCGGGAAATTTCCTGGTGGGCCGGCAGGTCCGTGGGCTGGGACCAGGGGCAATTGCCCCCCAGGCTGCCCGAAATCTAATCTGAGCGGCTGCTGATGCGGCCGGCGCTACTATAATACTTTTTTCTTAATTTAATATGGCAAGCTGGTCCGGCTTGCCATATTAAATTTAAAAAATGTATTACAGTCTCGCCGGCCGGCCGGCCGCATCGGCACCCAGCAGCCGTGTGCGATGGCCGCCTAGTGATGGGAGCAGCGTGAGGGGAGAAAGCTCCGCCCCCTCGCACTGACCTTTCACCCCTCACGCTGCTCCCATGCGGCCGTCAGATTGCTGGGAATGTAATCTAAACGGCCGATGCGTGCTGATGCTGCCGGCCGCCTCTGCTTTAATACTTTTTTTTTACTTTATATGGCAAGCCGATCCAGCTTACCATATAAATTAAAAAAAAGTGTTAAAGTAGCTCCGGCCGGGGGCATCAGCACGCACCGACCGTTTAGATTACATTCCCAGCAGGTGGAAGCTCCGCCCCCTCGCTGCAGCACCGGATGTCAGGTCAGTGACATCCTGTCAGGAAAGAGACGAGAACAGTGTGCGGCTACCAGAGGACGGAAGTCAAGAGAAGTAGAAGGTGAGTAAAGTGATGTATTTTTTTTGTACAAAATGTATAATATTTTTTTGAATGTGTTAAAAACAAAAAAAAAATCAGCATGTGTGTGTATGTAAGTGTGTCCCCCTATATGCCACTCTGCCTCCAGAAATGCCTTTTACCCCCCTATATGCCACTCTGTCCCATGACATGCCTTTTAACCCCCTATATGCCAGAGTGGCATATATATGGGTATAAGGCATTTCTGGATGCAGAGTGACATATAGGGGATTAAAAGGCATATGATGGGACAGAGTGGCATATAGGGAAACATAAGGCTTTTTTGGAGGCAGAGTGCCCCATGATATGCCTTTTAACCCCCTTTATGCCACTCTGCCTCCAGAAATGCCTTATACCCATATATGCCACTCTGTCCCATGATATGCCTTCTAACCCCCTATATACCACTCTGCCATATAGGGGGTTAAAAGGCATATCATCATGGGACAGAGTGGCATATAGGGGTATAAGGCATTTCTGGATGCAGAGTGACATAGGAGGTCAAAAGACATATCTGGAGGTATAGTGGCAAAAAGGGGGTTAAAGGCATATCACGGGGCAGAGGGGCATATAGGAGGGTTGAGGCATATCAGGGAGGCAGAGTGGCATATGGGGGTTAAAAGGCATATCATGAGACAGAGTGGCATATAGGGGGGCATAAGGCTTTTCTGGAGGCAGAGTGCCCCATGATATGCCTTTTAACCCCCTTTATGCCACTCTGCTTCCAGAAATGCCTTATACCCCCCTATATGCCACTCTGTCCCATGATATGCCTTTTAACCCCCTATATGGCAGAATGGCATATAGGAGGTTAGAAGGCATATCATCATGAGACAGAGTGGCATATAGGGGTATAAGGCATTTCTGGATGCAGAGTGACATATAGGGGGTCAAAAGGCATATCTGGAGGTATAGTGGCAAAAGGGGGGTTAAAAGGCATATCACGGGGCAGAGGGGCATATAGGAGGATTGAGGCATATCAGGGAGGCAGAGTGGCATATAGGGGATTAAAAGGCATATCATGGGGCAGAGTGGCATATAGGAGGGTATAAAGCATATCGGGGAGGCAGAGTGGCATATAGGAGGGCATAAGGCTTTTCTGGAGGCAGAGTGCCCCATGATATGCCTTTTAACCCCCTTTATGCCACTCTGCCTCCAGGAATGCCTTATACCCCTATATGCCGCTCTGTCCCATGATATGCCTTTTGACCCCTATATGGCAGAGTGGCATACAGGGGGTTAAAAGGCATATCATGGGACAGAGTGGCATATAGGGGGTATAAGGCATTTCTGGAGGCAGAGTGGCATATAGGGGGTTAGAAGGCATATCAGGGGGGCAGAGTGGCAAGCCTGGGGGCAGATGTGCATAACTTGGGGGTAGGTTGGCAAATAAAAGGAAAAAAAAACAAACATGTCTCAATCATAGCTTATATTAAATATGAAAAAAATAGTCTACATGAATTAATAAAGAAACAAAAGTTTCTTACCAGAATATCGTGAAGAATAATGTCATCACTGTTTTGTTCCACTGAACTTTTTCATCTAAAAATGTTCGCAGTAGTAAATGTTTTGATCCCATTATGTGTAATGTATTTCATTTATTAGGGCCTTTTAACACTTTTGCTTTCTGGCATTTTAATACAAATAATGAGATAAAAAGAATGGCGAATAGTGTGAGTCGGGTGTGTATAAGGGGTGCGTGTGGTTAAAGAGCGCGACCGTGAGATAAACTATATGGGGCTGGTCTCCAAATTTTTCCAGGGCTGCTTTTCAGTCCCAGTCCGGCCCTGTACATCTATATCCTATCTGGTATATTATAGAATGTTAGAGTTTTGGAATGTTATAGGGCTATAAGACACTTACCTTACACACACTCTTAAACAAAAAAACATCCATATCAATATTGATGGAGTGGATGCTTCACATAGCATACAGACTGGCTTTTCGTGAATGGTGAAGTTTGCAAAGAAAGCAAATAAACAAGAACAAACTGTATTACAGGAAATTTAATAATTCTGTACAATTGCTTATTTTGATTAGACTTCATAGCTGTGAAGTAGTGATATAAGCAGCATTGATTCCCTATCCCTACACTCTTCAACAAACCATAAAACAAATTAAAGCTAATAAAATTAAAATTATTGGTCATGTAATAATTCGTTATTTCGGTACCATCCATCCTCTGCACAAGTCAATTATCAGGTCAAAAGCGTATTTGCGACCGTCTCCCTGTTTTCGTCCACAACCCAAGAGGTGTCTGATTGTTGTTACGTGTTCTAGAGGGTTTATGTAAAGTTCCAACGTAGTAAAGAATTTTTGGTGTCCTGTTCCTTGTAAATTGTTCTATCTATCCTGTCCATGTGAAAAAGGTGGACAAGTTTGTTTTGATAGTGTATAGAAAATGTCTATATATAGTAGATGGTGTAGGTGGTGTTTGATGGACCCATCGGTGTAAAATGGAGTTTATGTCCTTCTGGTTGTGCACAAGACAGAATTCCCAGGATGGCCAATTCCAGGGCAAGACTTTTTACCCATGTAGGTAAAATATCAGGCTCTCTCTGTCCAGAAGGAACAAATTGGCGGACAGCTCCAAAAACAATGGTATAGATCTGCCTGCGGCAGGCAAATATTCCCCGGGCTGTTGAGGGATAATATTCAAGAATTCATTGGGAAGAATAGTATTATTAGCAAAAATCAGCATGGTTTTATGAAACATAGGTCCTGTCAAACTAATTTAATTGCATTCTATGAAGAAGTAAGTAGAAGTGTAGATCAGGGTGTTGCAGTGGATATAATCTACTTGGATTTTGCCAAGGCGTTTGACACGGTTCCACACAATAGCTTAGTATTCAAACTGAAGGAAATTGGTCTAGATGCAAATTCTTGTTCTTGGGTAGAACATTGGTAAATGAATGGTAAAATTTCAAGCTGATCAAAAGTGATAAGTGGTGTCCTTCAGGGTTCTGGGGCCAATTTTATTCAACATATTTATAAATGACCTGGCAGTAGGCGTTGAAAGTCATGTTTCGGTGTTTGCAGATGCCACTAAACTAGGCAAAGTAATACAGGGCGAATGGGATATTACAGTGCTGCAGAGTGATCTAGATAGACTGGGGGACTGGGCACACAAATGGCAGATGAAATTCAATGTGGATAAATGTAAAGTTATGCACTGCGGGGTAGGGAATGCACAAGCAACCTACACCCTAAACGGTAGTGAATTAGGGGTAATGACAAATGAGAAGGATAAAAATATAATTTTACCTCTGTGTAAATCAATGGTAAGGCCGCACCTTGAATATGCTGTGCAATAGCTATAGTTATGTGTCAGGGTCCGGCGACCCGCCACGGTACCTTAGTTGGACGACCGCTACCCGCGGGCATCGGATCCAGCGCGTCTTCTGCTGGCTTCCCCGTCCGGCCGGCTTCTGCTAGGCGTGCGCCCTAATCTGACTTTATTCTTCCACGAACACTGTTCGCGGGAACTCGCCGCTGTAGCTTCCCACTTGGGGGCGGCAAGTTTAAAACAGTTATTGTGCTTACCTGCTTCATCCTGACTGCGTCTTCCTAGTGATTTCCCGTGTACCTACCTGGCTTTCCTCTGACCATGCCCCTGCCTGACCCTTGTCTACTAAACGGCTCGTGATTTTTCTGGTTACCTACCTGGCTCTCCTTTGACTACGATTCTGCCTGACCCTTCTGTACCTCGTTGCCTGCTCGTGTACCATACCTCGGCTCGTGTCCTGATTGTGATTCTGCCTGACCCTTTTGTACCTCGCTGCCCGCTCGTGTACCGTACCGTGGCTTAGCCTGACTCCGTCTGGGCCTTGTCTACTAAGCGCCTCTGCTTGCATACTGAGCTCCATTTCCCTAGTGACTTATCCTTCCCGGTGATTGTTTGTGACATTATGAAGAAAGGTTAACAAATGTAAATCTGTTTGGTTTAGAAAAACGGCGCCTCAGAGGGGATATGATAACGTTATATAAATATATTCGGGGCCACAAACCATTGTGTGGAAATCTGTTCATAAACAGGACTATGCATAGGACACATGGTCACGCGTTTAGACTGGAAGAAAGGAGATTTAGTCTAAGGCAGAGGAAAGGGTTTTTTACAGTAAGGACAACAAGGATGTGGAATTCTATGCCTGCAGAGGTAGTTTTATCGGAGTCTGTACAGACGTTTAAACAGCAACTGGATGGATACTTGGAAAAACATAATATTCGGGGATATAATCTTTAATTATGGGGAAACAGCTTATTGATCCAAAGAGAAATCTGACTGCCGTTTTGAGGTCAAGAAGGATTTTTTCCCTGGTTAGTGCAAAATTGGAAAGAGCCAACTGGGGGTTTTTGCCTTCTTTTGGATCAACAGCAACAAATTAACAGATATAGGAAAGGCTGAACTTGTTGTAACTATGTTTGCCTTTTCAGACAGGAATTCAATTGTGGTATTCTAATTTTATATTGTCTGTGTGGGGAAAGGTATGCCTGATGTACTATTTTCAGTTCCATTTCCACCTAAGTACTAAGGGGCAGCTGTTGGCAGGTTTTTAGTGTGATTCGAATTATGTCAATACAAATTATGTCATTACAGTTGTGAGAAATGGGTCAGCCAATGTGTTTTGTGGCTTTCATGTTGTATGGTAGGTTTAATAACATCATAGATATGGCTAGTACAGAGGAGTTTACAAGTGTTAGTTTTTAAGGGGGCATCTAATAGGCTTTCCCAATCAGACTATGTGAAGCATTTAATTTCTTGTCGTATAAAACTTTGAACCTGGAGAAACACAAACCAGGGTATATGAACACCTGGAAGATTGTGTCTGCAAGTGTACTAGATGTCATATTCCCAACCCTGCCAAGAAGTGTAAGGGTGTGTAGCATCTTCATTCTGAAAGGAGGGGTTTAAATAAGCAATACTGCCATTCTGCCCCAATATGTGCCTTTTTGCACATTACTTTGTCCTGATCCCCTTCCTCTCTGGTCTCCTACATTCATAACTTCTTCCCTTTCATCTGTAAACTTCCTCTCTCAATTATCTCTCTATTTTGTATCTTGTAGCTTCCCTGCATCATATCATATAGCCTGCTTACTACCATCTCAAGCCAAGCTTGATTGGGCATCAGTTATTTTAACTTTCCAAGTCCACATCTACAGTAGCACCAGGTCACCCTATCTCTACTATATATTAATTTGAGGGAGCATTCTTAATACTATTAATTACTCTTATCTTCTCTTTCACTCCCAAATATAAGGAACTATGTATTTATCACATATCAGTTGGAAGTAGGTGTTTATGTATATTCTCACTTGTTGAGAGGAGGGGTTGGATTTTTTTTTCACCTTTGTGAAATCTTGGATTTAATTAAACTAGTACATAAGGAATGTTTGTTATATTGTTACTAGCTTATGACTAAGCACTAAGGTGCGAAACGCATCAAACGATTGTACTTATTTTCATGCTGCATGTTTATTTACTATAGCACTCCTTTGGTATTATTTTCCCTTTGTTACTGTTGAAACACTGCAGACACAGAAAGATGTGGCAAACTGGGGCACATGTGATCAGAGCAGCCATGTTGTACTTCTGTCAATAAAGTTTATTTGGTTTTGCCTACCAGAAGAAATATATTCAAACACCAGAGTAGACTACCTGAGCTCTCCTTCTTCTGGGAGAGTGGGTTCACAAGTGGGCAGGATTAGCAGTGCATGGGGAGCAGGGCTTCATCTGGAGAGTTCCCAAATATGATGATGTGCAATGATGTAACTCGGGCTGCTAGTCTTTCAAATTCTGGCAACCTAATTGTCTCATGATACATTGAAGTAAGTATTTCAGAAAATATCTGATATTGTGTTTTATTGCAGTTACCAAGTGTGGAGGATATGATTAAATCCTAAGGTGTCATGCTTTCACTGCATTGGTAAAGATTGGGAAGTGCCTGTGCTCTGTAAGGCCACAAAGGATGCCACGTCCCCAATCATCTTCTTGTGGGGGAACACTCTTTGAAAAGGGATATGTAGCCCCTTCCTTCCCTTCGTAGCTGAGGTCAGACAAAAGAGATGCTGTTCGCAAAAAAACAAGAGAAAAAAGTTGCCATAAAGACAGGGCAGGACTGAGAACTAAAACCAGCTCTGGAAATAATTAAATTTCAGCCATGTATTTTATGGTGCCATTCTGTCGGGTTATAGGTCTTTTTTCAACCTAATGAACTAAGTCCATCAAGTTCAACCCTTCTACCTAACCTTCCTATTCTTGATCCAAAAGAAGGCAAAAAACCCTAATTAAGCTAATTAGAATTCTGCCATCGGGGAAAAAAAATCCTTCTTGACTCCAAGAGGCAATCAGATTTCTCCCTGTATCAAGCTCTAAAATATTAATGTTATTCTATTTATAGCCCTGTATGTCATGCCTTTCTAAAAAAATATCCAGACTCCTTTTGAATGCATCTAATGTATTTGATAACACCACCATCTTTGGCAGTGAATTCCATACCTTTATTGTCCTCAATATTGTTTGTTTAGAATAGGGACAGGTTTAGATATTTTCAATGTCCCCTAACTTTATAAGCATACCACTTCCATGCCCGTTTCCTTTCATGTAGCTGAATAATGTTGCAGACAGACTCTGAAAGAAACACGTTTCTTTACCTCTCTTTCTCTGCAAATATGTCTGCAATATTCGGGCTTCTTAGGGTAGTTCTGCAAAAGAGCAGAGTCACAGGGACAGCCTCTCTCCCATTTCTCCAATTGAGGCAACGGGTGTGCCGGGAAACTCCAGCCTTTTGCGGAAGTCCCCCGGGAGTCAAAACTGAATGCACAGGGACAAGTGAAAGACAGCGGATAAGGTAAGGAGACAGTAAAAGGGAGTGCATGTGAGAGAGCATGAGTAAGACAGTGAGAAGTTTTAGTTTCCTAGTAGTGTTTTTTTTAATAACATTTTCTTTAAATTAATATCAAAGTTTAGGGGTACAATCTATATATAGGACAATACATTATATTTGAAAAACCTATTAGTCTTAAATAAGGTACACATGAAAACACATAGTCCCCAACACTACTGTGGCCCATGACATCATGAAATGGGCTGGGACCAACTGAGAGAGCATTGGTATAATTCATATAATGCAAACAAATCTCGAGTATAAAATTAACAGTTTTCAAACTAATTTAAATAAAATACTAAAAACAAAGAGTATTTAAACCAGAGAAATTAATTTCACAGTAGGTTATAAACATTGCAAATAAATGTGCAGCTCTTAAAAAAAAAAAAAAAACTGAGGGAGGGGATGTGTGTGAGCTGCATGGATTATCAGAGAGAATGAATATGTGTATATACATGGCTAAATTAGACTCTCTGTGTGTCTATATAAGTGTATCATGTTAGATTGAGTGTGCGTGTGTATTTAAGTGTAAGGTGTTCAACTGTGTGTGTGTGTATGCATGGATGTTTAGAGTGGCTATTTATTCATAAGTGTATAGTGTTGGAGGGGCTGTGTGTGTATGTATAGTTAAGTCTGGAAATATTTGGACACTGCCAGTTTTGTTATTTCGACTGTTTACCAAAATTAATTCAGTAATCAATATGGTCTTAAAGTGTAATCTCTCAGATTTAATTTGAGGATATTTGCATCCAAATAGGAGGAAGGGTTTAGGAATTACATCTATTTAATATGTAGCCCCCTCTTTTTCAAGGGACCCAAAGTAGTTGGACAATTGACTCAAAAGCTGTTTCATGGACAGATGTGGGCTGTTCTCTCGTTAGTCAATCAATTAAGCAGGTACAAGGTCTAGAGTTGATTTGAGGTGTGGCATTCACATTTGGAAACTGATGCTGTGAACCCAAAACACACGGTCAATGCAGCAGTTTTGGACATAACTTATGGAAGCGGGAACGCAGCGGTCTGCCAGTCATATTTGGTGTGGCGCTGACTGGCAGAAGCGCAGTGGGAGTAATTATACATTAGATTGAGACAGCCTCAAGACCAACCCCATAGGAGGTGGCCTCCTGGGAAACTCCAGTATCCCAGTAGGCTAGTCCAGCCCTGCATTAGGGCCCATAAAAATATACTACCTCTGACAAGCCACAGTAGAAGGGTCCAAGTGTCCATGATGCACTTATCAGTCATACCAAGATGTGTATCAAAAGTGTAACCCTCACATATCACAACACACAAGGTGAGTGCCTAGGTGGACCTAACCTAGAGGCTTATGATACCACTGTAATGCCATCAGATATATGCCTATAGTCTTAGGGCACCTTGAGCAAAGGAATGGCATTGTGTGACGGCAAAGTGAACTTAGTTTGATTTACTCTCACACACACACTACCTGTGCTGGTCAGCAATATTTTAAAATTATATGGGTCCGGGGAAACAAAGCTGATGTGGGCACCCTAAATCAATATCAACTCATTCTCATAAGGTTGACAGAAAGTCTAACCTGCCTGTGATATTAGTGTCTTGCATGACTAAATGCTGAGTATATAAATTAAATTAGTGCCGAGATTGTGCTTTAATTTCTTTTCGAGGGACAGTGGTGAATTTTGAATTCCAACAGGTTGTGGGTGGAAACAGAACCCAAAGTTTTTAGAAAATCTAGGACCATTTGCCAATCCCATACAAACCATTTGTCTCACATTACATTCCGCTGACATAATCTCACCTTGTAATTCATTTCCTATACTTTCTTCCAAGGCTAGTAGAACAAAAAAAAAAAAAAACAAGCAAAATGTTAACATACCTTGAAAGCAAGAAGTTAACATTGCTACTGTACATCAATAGTATATACATAAAGTGGGGTTCTAATATCACTTTTAATGTGTAAGCACCATTACATAGTTTTATTAGGTATATTGGAACGGTAAAATAAAGGATTAGAGAAAGTGACAGATCCACTTTAATGAGATCCATTAATTATTTTAATCATAGACAGTAGTCGCTCACTAATTAACAGCACTTAGGGAATAGAGACTTTAATGCTTTAATTTCCCTGATTGATAGAGTGGAGTAACTTGCAGATATAAAATCTCAGTTTTACAAATTGAAGTTTCAGTGTTAATGTGGTCATTATCACGTCTCCAACAAACCCAGTAAGAAGCCACATTTATTTTCAGAACAGTGATTCATTGCTATTTCAAGTAATAGAACATCTCAGCCAATTAGCACCCAGTAGAGTCTTATGCTACAAGAGGTGAGTTATATAGAGGTGTGAGAGTTGTATAGCAGTTACTGAACAGGTCACTATTAAAATAATTTCTGTAGAGGCCAAACAGTTGTTCTATAGCAATTATCTATCTGATAACTTTTTGTTTAGGCGGGATAAAAAATACCTTGAGTGCTATATTGCCCATGTGGTGACTAGTTAGAGGTAGTTTTGTGTATACTAATTTCCACTGTATGAATTGATTGAAACCACTGTTAAATCTCATTATTCAGACTGGTTTAAAATATATACTTTCACACTTGTGCTTCTTCTGTGTTAGCATCAGTGAGATTTTTTTTTTTAAGGGTAATATTTGAGTAGCACTAGAAGCAAAGCTGGTCTCATATATTTAACATTTTGTTCAAATACTTCATCAGATTTTAACTCTATACATACTGTGCATTCAGCGTGACAAAGCATTCTAATCATTATGATTTACATGCCCAGAAATATTCTGCCTGATCTTATGCTGAGATTCTTCATATGTTCCATCTAGGGCTGCAACTAACGATTATTTTAATAATCGATTAGTTGGCCGATTATTTTTTCGATTAATCGATTAATCGGATAAAAAAACAATATTTAATTATTTAATAATTTAATGAAATGCCCTGCACCCACATCCTGCCCTGCCCCCACCCACACTCTGCCCCATCAGTTTCCCACCCTGCAATCATATTCTCTCTCTCTCTCTCTCTCTCTCTCTCTCTCTCTCTCTCCCTCTCTCTCCTCTCCATACGTACCTCCGCTACCGAATCGTTCCACTTACAACGTTCAACCGCAAAACTTTATTCAAATCTTCATCGTTGACGCGCGTCACATCCGTCATTACGTAACTTCAAGCAGACGGACACTACAGAGCTCTGCAGCAGAAACGGGGGAACGCTGGCGGAGGTAAGTGAAAGGAGCCGAGCGCTCCAACGACGAATCGATCACTCGATTAATCGATAACGGAAATCGTCGACAACGATTCCCGTTATCGATTATTATCGATTTTATCGATTCGTTGTTTCAGGTCTAGTTCCATCCTTGATGTGCGGAAACCCTAAAAGTCTTCCACCTAAATTTACAAGCGGGTGACACTACACAGTCCACATCTGGGTTAAATGCCAAGGCATGCTATATGCCACTATTCTAAAAAGTAATTCGTAATTTTTTTTTTTATTATTATTTTTTTGGAGCCCGAGGCGCGTGCTCCTTGGGTGCTGTTCTGTGCTCCGAAGAGACAACAGAAGCCCAGTATACGATACTGGGTTCCCTCAAGGGGAACCCAGACAAATCCCCACCCCATGGGAGGGCCGGATCTTCGAGTCTCACCCCAAAGGGTGAGACCTCTTTTGCCTTCAGGGCACTCCCGCAAGGGAGTAGCCCCCTTTAGGCTTCGCTGTTATGTGGTAGCTGCAGGTTAAAGTGACCAGGGTGAATTTTGGTTTGGAAAAGCATACGTGATCGTATGCCAGGAAGTGTGGGAGGCCCAAGCAAGTGCTTGCCCAGGGACCAAGAAAAATTAAAGGCGACTCTTACAACCCTCCTGTGACAAAATTTGTCTAGGAACTTGTTTGTTAAGGAGTGATTAGTTATAATGAATTATGGGCTGTTATGAATCAATAGGCTTGACACATCATTAAAACTCACTATTTATGGATACAGACAACAATAATGTTTGCAGTACAGGACACAACACTAGCCCCATGTAGTGTTAATCCATGTGTAAAGAGGTAGCATGTTTGATTTACTGCACCACTGCTACCTGTGATAAGAATGGCTAACAATGCAGTACGACATGACCAATGAATGGAACATTTGTAATCAAGATGGTTACCTTGGCTTGTAGTAAACAAGACATAGTCTCAGATTTTCCACTACGCACAAGGCTTTCACAATTGAAGATTAAGCAAAAATAAACAGTCTCATGCTTAAATCCGTGAGATTACGATGAATACATGAAAATTGTCATACCCATGTTCTTATGCTTGGTGTGGAAAGCAGTAAACCAATCTTGGTGTATATTAAAAAGGGATGGATACACTTCTGTAGGTAAATGGTAATGTTTTGCAAGGGGAGCCTAGGCTCTTCTTCTCTTAAAACAGGTTAGTTTACCCCTCAGAGACACAAATGGGATAAAACTGAATATTAAATCTATTTAATAATCGTCTATTTCGAGAAGCAGTTGCGTGGGCTTAGATGAGGCTGGATCCTCATGTTTGATGCAGATTCCCTAATGATATAAGACTTCATGTCAAGAATTTTAAAGAATACCAGGCATATTATCTAGATGGTAAAAAAGAACTAGGAACATGCCTGCTAAGATAGAAATAGAGATAGAACCCAGCACCCCACGAAGAACACCAGCAGCTGTCGGGACCAGTGTGCAAATTCCCCACAATACACAATTAACCTTAGCAATAAACAAAACACACTTTAATGGACTGAGCGCACATGGACAATTGTGTGTGTGTGTATATATATATATATATATATATATATATATATATATATATATAATGGCTAGTTTACTGTTACTATTGTAAACACAAGAATATTTATTCCAAAAAATTAAAAGAGGTGAAGTTTCAGGAAGGTTGTTATAGTTGCAGATAAAAATAACAGATATTTAGTATTTACCTGTATGTGAAGGTAATCTATCATTTATGTAGCATATTGTGCATATTTGCAGGTTATTCTGTTAGCAACCTGGAAATCTGATTTTTTTTTCTTATGTTCAAGAGGGCCACATGAATCATTTACATACTATCCCATATTATATTTTTTATTGTACTTGCTTAAGGGGCTTGGTTTAGCGATTTTTTTTTTTAAAAAAGATTGTTTTATAATTTCTTAATTTTTTTAATATACAAAAAACTTTTTCCAGTCCAACATTGATAGCGATCCCTTTTCTCTATCTCTCTCTCACTGGTGAGACCTCACTTGGAGTTATTGTGTACACAGTACTTGAGACCGTATCTCCAGAAGGATTGTACTGTGTAGAGAGTTCAGAGAAGGGCTACAAAACTGGTTCATGCATCGCAGGATAAAATTTACCAGGAAGGGTTAAATTCTTTTCAACATGTATAGCTTGGATGAAAGACAAGAAGGGGGAGGGGGTATGATTGACAGAAACATTTAAATACATAAAAGGAATCAACACAATAAAAGAGTAGAGCAACGTTAAAAGAAGAAAAACTACCACAACAATTGTAATTTAGAGGGCAAAGGTTTAAAAGTACGGTAACATCAGGAAATATTGCTTTACTGAGAGGGTAGTGAATGCACGGAATATAACCTTCCAGCAGAAATGGTAGAGCTTAATACAGTGGAGTTTAAGCATAGGCGTATCGCTATCCTAGATATAATCGCACTCAAAAGATCACTTTAAAGGCTCACTATGTAGAAAACAATGTGTTCCCCATTGGGGTTAAATAGTTCACTAGAGAAGGAGTACCCAAATGATGTAGGGGGTATAGCAAAGTTGTAGAGCACTGGACTGTAGATGAAGTGGTCTCCGTTTCAAATCTGGGGGTCCCCTTGCAGGATTTATTTTTAACTTCACTGAGAGGATGGTAGATAAGTGGGACAGCCTTTCAGCAGCAGCGATAGAGGCTAATACTGTGAGGGAATTTAAACGTGCTTGGCATAGGTATAATGCTATCCTGAATATAAGATGAAACTAGCCAGTGATCAATGTTTGAGTCTTAACATCAGGAAAAATGTGCAGACTAGATGGGCCAAATGGTTCTTATCTGTCGTTAAATTCTATGTTTATATGTAACACTGTGAAACTGTGCTCAAAACGTTGCCCAAAGGTCCCACAAAAGATATCAAGTCCACACACCTGCACAAAAAGGCACCTAAGGAGCATAAGGGCATAGGACAAAACCCAACAATGCCACCATTAGGGGGAGTGACTGAGAAGCAAGACGTAGGGGTCTGATATTAACCACCATTGAAGGACTACATCTAGGCACTGGTGGTCTACCCCCTGGGTGATGATCCATGTAGGTGTAAGAAGCTCAGTCAGCAGTTGTACCCTTGATGTGAGGAAACCCTAAAAGTCTTCTACCTAAACTTACAAGCGGGTGACACTACACAGTCCACATCTGGGTTAAATGCCAAGGCATGCTAATTGCCACTATTCTAAAAGCAATTCAAGTTATGTGGTAGCTGCAGGTGAAAGTGACCAGGGTGAATTTTGGTTTGGAAAAGCATCCGACCGAGAGACACTTCATTATAAACTAGTTTTTACTAGCAGCAACAGATGACTATTCATTTAATGGTGGTGCATCACATTAATGTTAATTTACTAAAAAGGGAGTTCATAGGAGAGTTTAATTTACTTAATTCATTATGCATTATGATGGACCAACCCTGACAAGTTTCTCCCTAGGAAGTACCGATCTGGTCATGATTCAATTGGTGGAGTAACAAGAACTCTCATTCATATAAGTATGCATTATACAGGTCCAGACAAGCTCTTCTTGTAGGTCACCGAGGCTGGACATTTGAAACCACAGCTCTACTGGCAAGTCCTACCTTAGTAAACAAACCCCATCGATTTGGTTGATTTATTACATCTGGGCACTTGCCAACAATAACCGAGAGTCAAGTGTAAAAATAAAAAATATTTATTCAGAAAAGCATTTTAAATAAGTGTTTTCACCAAAGTGCATCCATCAAATAATTCTTGGTTCTTTGCCCTATCAATCGCAAAACCATAGATACAAGTCATGTCATTATACAGAGGAGCAATATTTCAGAAGCAGATATTGGCAATGGTCAATAGTGGAATCAAATTCGCATTATCGTTCTTTTTATCTTGACCTGTTCTCTAGACATGAGTATTACTAGACGACATAATTTTGACAGCATACATGCGTAAGTAATACTAATGCTGTGTATTGGTAATTTTAAATATATTAGGAGGGCACAAAAAATACATACTTGGAGGTTCAGTTTGTAGAAATTGTATGTGTGTTAAACAAAATCTCAATCTTAACTACAACAGATTTTAACCAAATTGAACTTCATAGTATTTGCTAGTAACGCTGAATACAATTTGTTACTTTGTGTAAAACCAATATAAAGCTCACAAATGCAGGCCCGTTTCTCACTCTATCAATACGTCTCATATTTGTACATGTTCTTCTGTATATCATTGATTTTTTATTATTTTTTATTCTCACCTCCTGCATTACCATAAGTAAACGTTATTTAAAAAAAAAAAAACAAATATAGCAGTAAACTATATTTTCATCATTTTAAATTTATGCAAAACTAAATTATGTCCTATTCAGCTATGAAAAAAAATGGTGGGTGAGACATACATTGAGACAAGCTTGATTGTTCAAGCATGTTCTTTCATATATCCAGTGAATGCTTTTGTCAGACACGTCTGTAGACCAGTTCTCTTGGTTCTTGTACAGGGAATTGACTTGTTTATTCATTCTTTCCATTTTATATAAATTCAAGTAAGTTACATAATACATACATATATATATATATATATATATATAAGGAGTATTTAGTAGTGGTATTTGTATATTCCTTTAAGTATGGCAGCACAGGGAGCCTAGTAGAAGGACTTTTTTAACCAAAGAGAATGGTATGTATACTGTATTTTGTCACATAAGGTACAGATTCACACAAATCAACATGGTATGAAGAGGACGCCAATTGTTCCATCTACCATTTTAGGTAAAGAAGATAATGTACAAAAAAATCTTACAACAATCATGTTTCCTCTGTAACAGGTATTCTTTTAGTATAACAGAAATCTTGTTTGAAAGATTTTGCTACACTAGCTGTGCGTAAAATTGCCCATATTGTGGTTGGTGTTTGGACCTGTAACTGTCAACATTCAACAATAAAATGAACAATGAATAAATTATCAGGCTGTGCGAGTCTTTTGTGATGTTAATATAATACACATGCCCGCTTATGGTAGTGAATATATGCTATGACTCTATATGAAGAGAGTGTGGTGGGTATAGAGCAACTGTAAATAAAAGTATGTAAAGGATGCTTTGTGGTCCCCCGGTCTACCATTGTGACTTCCTTAAGCAGACCTGGCGAGCAACCACCATATATGAAACATGTCTCCTCTACCAGAACAGCCTCTTCACCACAAGGGAGACTTATTAGGAAAGATTGTTGACAGAAGGGCCGGCATGAGGTACCACCGTCACACTATTTTCTTTTGTAGTTTTATGTGATTGGTACAGTGAGACATCCCACTCATCTTTTCTTCTGCTTT
This sequence comes from Spea bombifrons, assembly GCF_027358695.1. Taxonomy (NCBI): domain Eukaryota; kingdom Metazoa; phylum Chordata; class Amphibia; order Anura; family Pelobatidae; genus Spea; species Spea bombifrons. The sequence goes on along the minus strand of NC_071088.1, from coordinate 89,082,566 downwards.
CTTCCATTGCTGTGGCTAAAAGGTGCAGCCAAGTTCTCTTTCCAAACTGACATGTATCTCTGTTTCTGAAAATCATTAGGGATGATTAAGCTTGTGTAACACACAAAAATGGGTACTTCCTGACAAAGCATGCCCATGGGGTAGCTCTTGGGATTTGCAGGTTTGAGAATGTCAGTACTAGATTGAAGGCGATGATGGACTTGAAGGACTGATTAACGATAACATCATGACCACCTGTCTAATATTGTGTAGGTCCCCCTTTTGCTGCCAAAGCAGCCCAGACCCGCCGAGGCATAGACTCCACTAGACTGCTATAGGTGTACTGTGGTATCTGGCACCAAGACATTAGCAGCAGATCCTTTAAGTTCTGTAAGTTGCCAGTTGGGGCCTCTATGGATCAGCACATCCCACAGATGCTCGATTGGATTGAGATCTGGGGAATTTGGAGGCCAAGTCAACACCCTGAACTCGTTGTTGTGTTCCTCAAACCATTCTTGAACCATTTATGCTTTGTGGCAGGGCACATTATCCTGCTGAAAGGGACCAATGCCATCAGGGAATTCTGTGTCCATGAAAAGGTGTACATGGTCTGCAACTAGGGCTGCAACTAACGATTATTTTAATAATCGATTAGTTGGCCGATTATTTTTTCGATTAATCGATTAATCGGATAAAAAAAATGAATGTAAATTTTTCATTTATTTAAAATAATTTACTAAACAAATGATGTTAAATACAAACAGCAGAATAAAAAAACTTTGATAATAAATTTCTTGTCTTTATTTCCCAACCAGCCCCCCCCAACATATGCACATTTGAGCCCAGGCTTGCTACGCTGCCTCCCAGACATGCCATGCTGCCCCCCCACATATGCCACGCTGCCTACCACAGCACTCCACGCTGCCTCCCACATATACCACACCACGCTGCCTCCCACATCTGCCACTCCACGCTGCCTCCCACATATGCCACTCCACGCTGCCTCCCACATCTGCCACTCCACGCTGCCTCCCACATCTGCCACTCCACGCTGCCTCCCACATATACCACTCCACGCTGCCTCCCACATATACCACTCCACGCTGCCTCCCACATCTGCCACTCCACTCTACCCCCCACATGCCACTGTGCCTGATACGCCTTATACCCCCTGAAACACCACTCCATCCTCCCCAGACATGCCACCCTGCCCTCCCCACATATGCCACGCCATGCTGCCTCCCACATCTGCCACTCCACGCTGCCTCCCACATCTGCCACTGTGCCTGATACGCATTATATCCCCTGATACCCCACTCCATCCTCCCCAGACATGCCACCCTGCCTCCCAGACATGCCACTTCTCTACCCCCAGATATGCCACTTTACCCCCAGATATGCCTTATACACCCTGATACACCACTCCGTCCTCCCCAGACATGCCACACTGCCCTCCCCACATATGCCTTATATACTGTATATGCCTTATACCCCCAGATATGTCACTTCACTGCCCCCAGGATTTAGATTCCCCTAAATTAACCCTAAACTCCCCATTAACCATAACTGCCCCTAAATTAACCCTTAACACCCCCTTAACCACAGCATCCCCTAAATTAACCCTAAAGACCCCATCAACCACAGCATCCCCTAAATTAACCCTAAACACACCATTAACCACAACTGCCTCAAATTAACCCCAAACACCCCATTAACCACAGCTGCTCCTAAATTAACCCTAAACACCCTATTAACATAACTGCCCCTAAATTAACCCTAAACACCCAATTAACCATAACTGCCCCTAAATTAACCCTAAACACCCCACTAACCATAACTGCCCCTAAATTAACCCCCACCTCCCCTAACTTTCAGTAGCCCAAATATATATATATATATATCATACATATATACATATATATATATATATATATATATATACACACACACACACACACACACATTATATATATATATATATATATATATATATATACACATTATATATATTATATATATATATACTTACAGTTAGATGAGTGTCACAGCCATGTGGTTCTGGCCTGGAGAAGGAAGGGGCGGGGCCAGTTGTCACAGTGATTACAGGGAGGGGGAGTAAGTAGGAGCTGCTGCTGTGAGACGGTGAGTCAGACTAAACGGATTATATAATGAGGGGGATTTTTCAGAGCGTTTGCTCTGAAAAAACCCTCATTTTATAATCGATAATAATCGATTCAACTAATCGATAATGAAATTAGTTGCCAACGAATTTCATTATCGATTATTATCGATTTTATCGATTAGTTGTTGCAGCCCTATCTGCAACAATGCTTAGGTAGGTGGTACATGTCAAAGTAACATCCATACGAATGGCAGGACCCAAGGTTTCCCATCAGAACATTGCCCAAGCATCACACTGCCTCCGCTGGCTTCCCTTCTTTCCATAGTGCATCCTGGTGCCATGTGTTCTCCAGGTAAGCGACGCACACAAAAGCGTGATTCATTAGACCAGACCACCTTCTCCCATTGCTCTGTGGTCCAGTTCTTATCCTCACATGCCCATTGTAGGAGCTTTCAGCAGTGGACAGGGGTCAGCATGGGTACCCCAATTCTTCTGTGGCTACTCAGCCCCATACGCAACAGACTGCGATGCACTGTGTTTTCTGATGCCCTTCTATCAAAACCTGCATTATTTTTTTCAGCAATTTGAGTTACAGCTCGTCTGTTTAATTTGACCACAAAAGCTAGCCTTCACTCAACACGTACATCAATGGGCCATGGCCGCCCATGACCCTGTTGCCAGTTTACCGCTTTTCATTTCTTGGACTACTTTTGATAGGTACTGACCACTGCAGACCAGGAACACCCCACAAGACCTGCAGTTTTGTTAATGCTCTGACCCAGTCGTCTAGCCCTCGTCAAAGTCGCTCAGAACCTTAAGCTTGCCTATTTTTCCTGCTTCTATCACATCAACTTTAAGGACAAAAAATGTTCAAGTGATGCCTAATATATCCCACCCACCATGATAACAAGATTATCAGTGTTATTCACCTCACCTGTCAGTGGTCATAATGTTATGGCTGATTGGTGTACTTGTTTAAGCTCTCTTAGCTTTTTAGAACTGGCTAGCCATCTGGAAGTCCACTACTCTCCCTTTCCCTTTAGCTCTCCAGTCAGATAAATCTAAATTTGGGATTGAAATCTCTAATTAAGAGGTGAGGGTGGCTCGAGTTAGTGTTAATATCTTTAATTCTAAGCAGGATAGTAGTGAGAGCATTGCTCCAAGTGGGGCATTGCGTTCCTTTTACCCACAGTGATTGGTCTAAAGTGTGGGGGTACAGGTGCCCATTCTCAGTTCAGCTAAAACAGACTACCAGGTGGTGGGTGGCTCTGAATGGCAAGGAATAAACCTGTGGCCCAGTAATACAATTCTATTTGAAGCACACCCAGCCCACCCACAATCTCGGAAAAGTCAAAGTCCCTCTTGCAACACGAGACATTCCCCGAACGTCGACAAAGAAACAAAACGTTTGTTGGATAACCCTCAATAATGGGTGTGGCATTTTTATTAGAGTAGGACTCACTGGCATTCAAAACCAGAAACCCAGATTGTGTTTATAGCAGGGAACTAATGAATACATGTGGGAAGCCAATATGACAATACAAAGACAAGGGACAGCCCCTCACCTCAACTCAACCCCACAGATAGTACTATTCTGGAAGTCCCTTGTGATTATGGTGGATTGTTTTTGTCCTCATGATATTGAGAATACACATAATTTTCATCTATGCATCACAGATGATCTCGGTCATTATTTTTTGACCTAATGATATAGAGATGCTGGAACAATATTTTACAAGCTCATCAACATTTATGATTGCTGCATGTTTTTTTTTACAACAAATAAGAAAACGAATGAAAACGCAATATTTAAGTTAATGTTTATAATTCCATCCAAATTGCAGCGAAAGAAATTACAAATCCACATCATGTAGGCTCATTGTAGGCTTTCCATTAAAGTCATTTTAAACAGCACTTTCGTAGTAGCAGACAACAAAAGCTCCCCCATGTCCAGTAATAGTTTTATGTTAGCAGAGGGCATGGGCATCCAAAGTATAGAGGATGATGAAATGAGACAGAGAGCTCTGCCTTTTTTAAGTACTTGTTCCTGTTTCAAAAGTAAACTGTGAGTTATTGACCATTGTTCTATGTACAATACCCCACAAAGCAGGAATATATCAACCCACTCTTGATATATAGTTATATGGTATGCCCTATAACATGTACTGTTTCCTTGTCTGTATCATTTATGATCTAGTTGGACATGAATCCATAAGAAAGACAAATATCAGAAATAGGACATGATATTTTAAAAAAGGAACATGTGTAATTCCAGATAATTATGACACATAGTGACACAGTTGTGACTTTTAGCATTACAAAATTCACTTGTATGTCAATATGAGCTATATCTATAGTAATATAGTTGGTTTTACTAACCGTATTTGCTCGAATATAAGACAGGTTTTTTTTTTGCTCAGAAAAATATCCCTCGTCTTATATTCAGGATCATCTTATAAATCTGGCCTCAAATAGAGGTCTGACTATAATACTAAGATCCAGATCCCCCGCAGCACTGCAGGGTGCCGGCTTGACATGACCTTTCGGCGCTCAGTCAGAGAAGCTATGGCAGAAGTCACCATGGAGTCTGGGGCAGGGGGAGCAAATCTGGGGATGCATTAGTAAGTCTTGGGGGCAGAGTGACAAGCCTGGGGGCAGATGTGCAAAACTGGGGGGCAGGTTGGCAAATAAAAACAAGAAATGCATTGTTCTCAATCATAGGTTTTATTAAATATGAAAAAGTAGTTTACATGTGAATTAATATTTGCTAGTAAAACTTTTTTCCTATAGGGTAATCTTATATTCAGTTTTTTTACCCTAAATTAATATTCAAATTTTGGGGGGGTCGTCTTATCTTTTGGTCAATATGAAATCATCTCATAGGGTTTTCAAGGAGGCTGTATATCATTACAGTATGATTTTAGCAAGAAAGCACATGAAAGCATATCCTATTATATAATGGGGCAGAGTCCTTCTTGCGAAGACAAATCAACCTGATTATTTTGTCTGTTATATATTAACTCAGCTGTTTAACAGGTAATTTCAATTTAACCTTAATTGGGTTTGGTAAATCTCTAACTTCCTCATTCTCAATTATAAAGGGTGTTCCACACAAAAAGGCAAACTATAACTGTCTATTCTTATTGCGAAAGACACTCATAAGTGTCCGATTTTTTTATTTTCATCTAGTGGTTGTTTCCAGATTTTGCATATGTAGACATGCAGCATTTTCATGTGATTCTCAAGATGTGTTCAGATGTGTTGTAGTGAGGAAATCAGGAAGATTTTACGAAGCTATACACAGGTCTGGTCTTAGCACCAGAAATCCTAGGTAGCTGCCCTGGCACCTGCATTGTGTGAAATTAATTGGTTAGGTAAAACCTATGTGTTATTATAAACTGTTGCAACTTGCTCTCCTTGTACTGGGACTGGTACTGTCCTAAATGTAGGTCCCAGGCTGCTCTTGCTTTTTCCTACATATGTAACCCCAACTGAACCATGGTGGGTCACCAGCCAATGCTCTTATTTACAGTTTCATCTTCTTTTGCCTCATATATTGATAAGACAACTTTTAAGAATTTGCATCAGGCTTGTTCTATATAAATAACACTGTTGTATCCATGATTATTATTTTTCTAAGAAGGGACTTGACTGAAACTAGGACGGAGGTTATAGATAAGAAGTATTTATAATTGCAAGAAAACACAGATTAGTGAGGAAAATTGTTTGCTTGTGTTTCCTCAGCGAATGGTAATAAATATAAAACATGGCATACACTAATACTTATATAGCCCCTTTGTGACAATGGCTGATTTTATTTTTTGTACCCTTCATGAAAATGGCTTTTTTCACATTTTGTGTAGTGCTTGTTTTTAGCTGTAATTTTTTTCTTTCTCATTTAGTGTACAAATAACACACAAGTTATATTTTTTCAGTACAAGAAGGGCTTTCTTTAGATACCATTTTTAGCATATCACCTAATTTACTATAAAAAGAAAATATGGTGAAAAATTGGAAAATTACTTTTATTTGAAAAATCTTTTACTCACCTAAAAACGCTAATGAAAATACCTGATAAATAGATTCTACCATTTGTTCTGAGTTTAGAAATACCTAATGTTTTCATGTTATTTGCAAGTTATACGGTAATAAGTACAAGTAACTATTTCAAAGCCATTTTTAAAAAAAAAAAAAAAAAAACCTGGTAATTCTGCCCGAGTACTTGTAGGCAACCAGCAGGGAGAGCTCAAAGTTCTCAGGAGGGTCTGGAAAAATCCTCAGGGAACTCTTATTTTAAAGCGTGCAGCCATCTTGTTAGAGGCAACATGTCTATCAGGTGGCTGTTTGAAATGCTCCTAGGACCCCTCTATACAGAGGCACTTCAGCAACACTGGCTAAGCTTAGGAGGCAATGATTGCCTCCCAAGTACTTTTTTTAGCTGCTGGGTGCCACCATCATTGAAAGGCATATAGCCTTTCATTATGGTGAACATGTCCGCTCCCAGATGGTATCATACAGGGCATTTTTTTTTTTTTGAGTTGCAGGATGCCTCAATGTCGAGGCACTTCAATTGTCCTCAAGGGGATAGTATTACTATTTGTTTGGGCTATTGGGAACACAGCATTTGAGCATGTGTACTCATCTACTTAGTGTTTATATTTTGTATTGCATTGTGTGCTCTCTTTCTTATTCAGTTTCTTCAACAGCATTCACAACTAGATCTGTGATTATATTCCATTACAGGACTGTTTAACAAATGTAGAACAAAGGAAAAACAAACTTTAGCAAACATATCACACTTGTACATAGACACAAGCTACAATGTAAGACTAAAGTTCTATTCTGCAAATCTTTCATCATTGTAGGTATACTAAATGATAAAAAATTAAATTGAGGCAAACAATGACATTTCTTTTTAAAGAGTGTGCCAACATCATTATAATGTACTCAAAGCTACCTTTTAGGGATGAGGAAACCAGTACAGAAAACATCTGTTGCAGGCATGGACTTGTTAAGTTAACAGCCTGGCAAACATAAGCTATACCTGACACACTGATCAGGCTGGTTTTTTTTTTAGAAACCCTAGACAATTTACACTTAACATAAAAATGAGCAGCCCACAAAATAGAAAAACTGGAAAATTCCACTGGATCATAGTCTTCATAACCTTCATAATGATACAGGTACCCTGACAATTGGGGGACAGAATGTGAGAAATAAATATAGAACACATAGTTTAGGCTAGAACTAGGACTTCTTAGCTAGTATGGGTTCCAGGCAGCTCTAGCCACCTCTGTGCTTGAAAATATGTGTCCTAAAAACTGTGTTTTTTCATTTGTATAGTATATATGGATGAAATTTGATTTGGAAACCAAAGTTTGCTAAAACCAACGTGACAGAAACTTTTATGCAATGATCAACTGTTAGAGCAGTTAGTAGCATTGAGGATTTAGAACACTCTCAACTGAAACTAAAATTGTGCGCAATAATCAACCTGCTTATCTTGGAATTGTACTTTCTATTGTTAGGTTAGTAATTTGTACGCGTTCAAGGGAAAAGGCTTATACATAGCAAATAACAGAACCATTTTAATGTTGGCAACAGCTCTTACTGGGGGTGTGGACTTCAAACAAAAGACAATACCCATGGATAATATACTATATTTTTAAACACTTGTGTAACAATTCTTTCAGTAATTATGTTAAACATTTTAATATATTTTCTTTGTCCAGTTTACGTGGCCTTAACCAGTACAAACATTTGAGAGGCAAATGCTTTCTAAACCATGAGGAAACGAACCTGCAGCTCAAGATTAGTCAGATTTTTCCCTTGTGATAAATGAAGGACAGTATTTGGAACAAAGTACTAGCAATAAAATGTATAAAGACAAAGGTCATTTCAAAACCATATTTCTTCATTTAAAGTTGTAGGTGTTTTATGACATTCCTTTAATCACTTGTTGGTAATCCTTATTGAGAATTATCTATATAAATGTATATTCCTTTATTTAAAACACAAATATCAAATATATATACATTCACAAATTGAAAGTAGAAAAATTGTGAAAGAAATATAAAAAAATATATATGTTTGTGCAATAATGTATTGCTTTGCACTGAGTTGTATTTAGGTGTAGAAATCAGTATCTATTGATCATGGCGATCGTCTTTCCACTTTTTCCCATCTAATATAAATAATGTAAATTCAAAGGAACACAATAGATGATGATGTTGGTTCACATAGAGACACCACGTGGAAAACAGATGAGGCCGCATGTTGGCTTCCGAGTGAACAGGCCTAAGTTGCTCAGCGTCCCGAGCCGATTAAAGTACCCTAGGGTATGCCGACACGGCCCGACCTACAGCACGGCCATCACAAGCGGTGAAACATCGGTATACAATCTGCAATGGTACCAAGTGCGCGTGGAGCTACAGAACAGCGCGGTACGGAATGTACGAGACATTGAGAACATATAACCATCAAGACCAGGTACATCGTGTGTGTAGAGATACCCACCGCAGGGGGAGGGCAAGTGTAAGCCAGTAATCATACTGGGTACCCAGTATACAAAACCATTGAAAACATATGAAAAGTAAATAAAAATACAACGAAACAAAACGATATCGTCCCAGGGTCCAGTGGAAAGCTCTCCCGGCTAGGGGTAGACATTAGACACTAACGAGTGAGTGCAAAGAGGAGTTCATGAAAGATGGCCCTCATCGATAACTAGTGTTCCAGTAGAAGGGTGGCAAATAGAGCCTATAAAGGGATAGATGAAGGGTGCTTTTCCAAGTTTGCTACATACGCCCACCAGTGGAACCATTTGAGCTCGATGTTGTGTCCAGCTCCCTTGGCAGACCACACCAAAACTTCCATCTGGTATACAAATTCAACCTGATTAACCCAAGCTCTAAAAGAGGGAGGGGTGGCCGATTTCCAGTGTCTAGGGAGAATGGCGTTAGCCACATTGATCAGATGGAACGTAAAGGAATGTTGGTAACTGGTGAGTGGGGTGGCAGTAAGATAGATTCAAGAGAGGCCTGAAAGTCTGGGTTGGCAACTTCACGGATGGCCGACACGACGGCATCCCAGAAGGGTCTGATATCAGTGCAAGACCACCAAATATGCAGAATCTCCAACAGATAGGTGGAACCTGGGGCGAAAACCTGTGGATGTCCAGAGGGACCCTATACCATATTGTGAGTATTTTAAAGGTCGTTTCCTGCATCCGGCTAGAGACCGAGCCCTTATGGGTAATATAGAGAATTTTTGACCAGTCTTCTGAGGAGAACGAACAATTCAATTCCCTTTCCCAAAGGCTAAAGTAATACGGTTTGGCCAACGGTTCCGGGGCCAACAGTAAGGCGTATAATTTAGATAACAAGTGGGGGATGGTTCTTTCTGTTCGAGACACTATCTCTCCAATTGCGTAAGCAGCCTGTCCCCCTGCGGCAATGCCGCCAAAGACATGACAAAGTGTCTAAGCTGGTGGTAGACAAATTGGAGCGAGAAGGTTTGGGGACCCATGCCCAGCAGCGTCCCCAGGGGTTTCAACACACTGCCACTAACTACATGGCAGAGGTGTACCCTGGGGGCAAGGAAGGCTTTTAAACTACCCATGGAGTGACCCAGAGGAAAGTCCGGGTTCCCCTCCAGGGGGGTCATTGGGCAAGGGAGCCTGGAGAGATAGCCCTCCAGTAAGATCTTATGAAAGACCCTCAAGGTAGGACCAATGAACGGGTGTGCAGAGAATGTGATGCATCTCATCGGGTTGCGAGTCCAAGGCAGTACACTAATAGGGCATGTCAGGAATGAGGCCTCTAACGCTATCCATTGTTAATCAGAGTTAACAGACCATTCTACGATGCGGCGCAAATGAGCCGCCCTCCAGTAAAGGTCCAAACTCGGAAGGCCCACGCCCCCCTGTTGCTTCTGCCTAGTCAAATATGAATATGCTAGGCGCGATGGCCTACCCCTCCATACGTAACGTAGGAAGGCTCTCTCTGGCAGCGACGGAAAAAGGGCCTTGGGAGGTTTATGGGTAGGGTTTGGAACAAGTATAGGAAGCGGGGAAGAGGTTCATCTTTATAACCTCCACTCTTCCAAACCAACATAAATGGGGATAAGCCCATTTACCCAAGTCTGACTCTAATGTTTTCAGTAATGGATCATAGTTCAGAGTGTGTAGCTTGGATAGGTCAGAGGGAATAAGCAGACCAAGATACTTAATAAAGTCTTCCTTCCATTTAAAAGGGAACCTAGCGCGTATTTGCTGGGTCATTGGCAGAAAGAGGTGGAAGCCCATAATTTCTGATTTGGAAAGGTTAATTTTATAGTTAGAGAGAGCCTGGAACCTGGCGAGCTCCAACAAGACGGTCGAGAGAGACTGGACAGGGTTGGCAAGAGTTAAGAGTATGTCGTCCACAAACATCGATTATTCGTAGGGGCGGGGTCTTATCTTAACCCCTGCAATGTCCGGGTGAGCCCGGACGGCGTTGGCAAAGGGCTCGAGAACCAGAAGAAACAAAAGGGGGGAAAAGAGGGCAGCCCTGCCTCATGCCATTGGATAGTGTAAACGTGTCGGAGAAAATTACGTTAAGAGCGACCCGTGCAGTCGGGGCGTCGCACAGTGCTTTGATACAGGTCAAGAATGTATGACCTATGCCAATTCTCGACAGTACCCTAAAGAGAAAGGACCACGTCACACGGTCAAATGCCTTTTCGTTGTCCATAGAGGCCATGACCATCGGGATTTTATGTTTTTGGGCATGCGTGATTATGTTGATAACTTTGACGGTATTGTCCCTAGCTTTGCGCCCGGGGACGAACCCCACCAGATCAGAATGTATTAGGAAAGGTATGAAGGGTTGCATTCGGTTTGCCAGAATTGCTTCAGGTCTACGTTGATCAAGGAAATAGGGTGAAACTACTACACAGATCTAGGTTCTTGTCCGGTTTAGGGAGAACCACAATATGCGCAGTCAAAGATTGTGGGGCAAAGGTAGCGCCCTGTGAAATAACATTAAAGAATGAGATTAACTGTGGGCCCAGAATGAGGAATTTTTTTTTTATAGTACAGGATTGTAAATCCATCTGGGCCAGGGCTTTTGCCAGCGGGGAAATTTTTTACGGCCGCATCAACCTTGGCCAGTGAGGGTCCCCCGGGCGAGGCAGATTATATAAGGAGGTATGATATTGTCTGAAGCATTCCGCTATCTTATCTGATTGGAAATGAAGCCAATGTAGTTCTGTGCCCTCTTTGCTCTCAGCACCCGTGCCAGGAGCCCGCCAGGTTTGTCCCCATACTCATTGAACTGGCGCCTCACCAGCAAGTAATTACGCTTAGTTCTAGTATCAAGGAGGGATGCCAACCGGGCTCGAAGAGCCGTTAGTTCTAGCTCAATGGAAGGGTCAGGGACGTCTGTCGAGTCTCCAGATGCGCTATTTGTTGTGACAGCGCTAATATAGTGGCCGAGTTCATTCTCTTAATGGAAGCGCCCAGCTTTATTAGGTGTCCTCTCATGACTGCCTTATGTGCCTCCCAGATTATCGGGAGCGGGACATCAGGGGTAATATTATCCTCGAAATATTGTTTAATATGGGAGGACAATTGGGATACATGATGAGGGTTGCTCAGTAGATTTTCATTGAGCCTCCAGTGCCACTTGGTTTTAGGCAGATCTGTTAGATTAAGTTTCAAAAAGACCGGGGCGTGGTCACTAAGGGAAGCTATGCCAATTCTAGCCAAATGCAGGACCGACAAGTGGAAGTGTGAGATAAAAAAAAGTGTCTATACAGGAGTATTTATTGTGACTTGGGGAGAAGTAGGTAAAATCTTTCTCGTTTGGGTGGAGGGTTCTCCATGCGTCCATCAATTGGTTCAGCCTCAAATGTTTAATTACTTTGTGTATCATTGAGAACGGAATGTGAGAGCTCCCAGCGGACAAATCAATTTTAAGGTCCAGCACCATGTTAAGGTCGCCACCCAAGATGACAATACCCTCCTGGAAATCGGCCAACTTATTTAGGATCGTAGTGAGAAAACGAGCTTGGTTGTTATTGGGTGCATACACGTTGGCTAATGTGATTTTCTGGGAGCCCACATAACCTTTAACGAATATAGCACGGCCTTCCTTATCCTTCCAAACCTCCAAAGGCTGGAAGCGTATTAGTTTATGCATGATAGCTACTAGGGCTGCAACAACTAATCGATAAAATCGATAATAATCGATAATGAAATTCGTTGGCAACGAATTTCATTATCGATTAGTTGAATCGATTATTATCGATTATAAAATGAGGGTTTTTTCAGAGCAAACGCTCTGAAAAATCCCCCTCATTATATAATCCGTTTAGTCTGACTCACCGTCTCACAGCAGCAGCTCCTACTTACTCCCCCTCCTTGTAATCACTGTGACAACTGGCCCCGCCCCTTCCTTCTCCAGGCCAGAACCACATGGCTGTGACACTCATCTAACTGTAAGTATATGTGTATATGTGTATATATATATATATATATATTTGGGCTACTGAAAGTTAGGGGAGGTGGGGGTTAATTTAGGGGCAGTTATAGTTAGTGGGGTGTTTAGGGTTAATTTAGGGGCAGTTATGGTTAATTGGGTGTTTAGGGTTAATTTAGGGGCAGTTATGTTAATAGGGTTTTTAGGGTTAATTTAGGAGCAGCTGTGGTTAATGGGGTGTTTGGGGTTAATTTGAGGCAGTTCTGGTTAATGGTGTGTTTAGGGTTAATTTAGGGGATGCTGTGGTTGATGGGGTCTTTAGGGTTAATTTAGGGGATGCTGTGGTTAAGGGGGTGTTAAGGGTTAATTTAGGGGCAGTTATGGTTAATGGGGAGTTTAGGGTTAATTTAGGGGAATCTAAATCCTGGGGGCAGTGAAGTGACATATCTGGGGGTATAAGGCATATGCAGTATATAAGGCATATGTGGGGAGGGCAGTGTGGCATGTCTGGGGAGGACGGAGTGGTGTATCAGGGTGTATAAGGCATATCTGGGGGTAGAGTGGCATATCTGGGGGTAGAGAAGTGGCATGTCTGGGAGGCAGGGTGGCATGTCTGGGGAGGATGGAGTGGGGTATTAGGGGATATAAGGCGCATCAGGCACAGTGGCAGATGTGGGAGGCAGCGTGGAGTGGCAGATGTGGGAGGCAGCGTGGCATATGTGGGAGGCATTGTGGAGTATCAGATGTGGGAGGCAGCATGGCGTGGCATATGTGGGGAGGGCAGGGTGGCATGTCTGGGGAGGATGGAGTGGTGTTTCAGGGGGTATAAGGCGTATCAGGGACAGTGGCATGTGGGAGGCAGCGTGGCGTGGCAGATGTGGGAGGCAGCGTGGCGTGGCAGATGTGGGAGGCAGCGTGGAGTGGCATATGTGGGAGGCAGCGTGGAGTGGCATATGTGGGAGGCAGCGTGGAGTGGCATATGTGGGAGGCAGCGTGGAGTGCTGTGGTAGGCAGCGTGGCATATGTGGGGGGGCAGCATGGCATGTCTGGGAGGCAGCGTAGCAAGCCTGGGCTCAAATGTGCATATATTGGGGGGCTGGTTGGGAAATAAAGACAAGAAATGTATTATCAAAGTTATTCTGCTGTTTGTATTTAACATCATTTGTTTATTAAATTATTTTAAATAAATGAAAAATTTACATTCATTTTTTTTATCCGATTAATCGATTAATCGAAAAAATAATCGGCCAACTAATCGATTATTAAAATAATCGTTAGTTGCAGCCCTAATAGCTACCCCCTTGGTTTTAGGGGAGGGGGAGCTAGACTAAAACGACTGCGTAAAGTGTATATTCAAAAGTAGGAATTTCCTGTTGGCAGAGTAATGGGTTTCCTGGACGATGGCAATATGTGTCTTAAAGGAATGTAAGAACGCCAAAAGTTTAGAACGTTGTTGAGGCTTATTGAGGCCTCTAATATTCAGAGAGACCATATTAAGAGTGTCATAGGACATTGAGGACTGGTGGAGAGCACTGAGATGGAAGTTTCAAAAACACTTTGCCCATTCCTGTGTTCGGTTCGGGCGAATATTCGTGTACATTCTTCATGTTCTTTTTTGCCATTTTTTGTAGATGGAGTTAATATGGGGTTAACGCGGTACGCACTACGCAGCAGCTTTGGCGCCAGGATTTTAAATGTCCGTAAGAGCAAGTCTATTGGTCGCCGGCAGGGGCCTCCTCTGCCATCAACTGATGAAGCACAGCTGTACTTGACTGGTTGATGGCAGACGAGCCCTGCTGGTGACCAATAGAGTCGCTTGTACAGACTTTTAAAATCCTGGTGCCACAACTTGGCCAGGAGAGACCACTGGTCTCCCTGCTCCAAGAGTTAAAGGTCCGTGCGAGTGAGTCTCTTAGTCGATCAATAGTTGTTCGCACGTCCCCTTAACTCCTGATGGCAAACCTACGGATTTCCGCTCCAGTTAACCCCTGCAATGCTGCGTAGATAAGATAGGCTAGATGGGGAAGGTACCAGGGAGATTGGTAAACGAAGTCGAAGATTCTTTGTGTTGTGTGTCTTCATATACGTTTTGCCGCTGCCATGTTTGTAAGTTCGGTATTCGGGCTGATCAACGAAAACGCACCCTTTGTGTTCGTTTTCATGTTCGCCCGAATACAAATGCACAAGTCTACTGCAAACATAATTTGTTGTAAAGAAAGGGATCACTTAACCAACTAGTGAAAAGATGTTTGTTCACATCACACAGCTTGCGCCTAGCACAAGCATTCTGCTTAGGAATACCGGCATTTGAAATACCCCGGGGTGTCTAGTTTTAAAAATTATATAATGTGATGGGGTAAATTGAACTGACCGGCTTCAAAGATGTCCCAAATTGGACAGGGTGGCAGAAGGACCATATGTCAACATTCCAAGTTTAAAAAAATACGCACTTCCTAAATGTGGAATTTTACCTCCCAAACAACCCAACAAACCCTTGCATGGGTGGTATCACTGTACTCAGGAGATGTTGATGAACACATCTTGGGGTGTTTGGCAGTGACATATACCAGGAGCTGTAAATCCATACCTGAAGTACAATTTGTGTGATAAATAACACAAAATAAATTACTACCACAAAGTTTGGCAAAGGGTGGTAGTAGAATTAGTGCATGGATAGTGTTAAAATACCAGCATGTGTCTATTTGTCGCGGTCTTTGGTGCGCTACCCCCACGACCTGGTCCTACCTGGTACTCTGAGGTCCCATGCGGTTGTCCTCTCATCGATGCTGGTCCCCGGGCTCGCTGGAACAGCACACGCGTGCATTCCAGCAGCCAGTATGGCAGACGCATGCCTTCCACCATCCAAGATGGCATGCGTTCCACCGACGGGGCAAGAATCCAATTAAAGGGGAACTGACACCTCTGTATAGGTATCAACATATCCTATGGGATTCTACATACTGCTGTTCCTCCTCCCATTCCCCTGGCAACAAAGGCATGCCTGGATGCCAGGAAGTATAAGAACCCTCGGCGCCATGCCTTCAGTGCTAGGTTATTGAGCCTTTGTGCAGAAGATACCCCAGCGTTATTACACCTGTTTAAGTTCTTGGTTCCTGCTCCGGTTACCAGTCCTCTCCTGATCCCTATTCCTCTATACGGCTTCCTCGGTACCTGGACTCGGCTATCCTTTTTGACCTTGCTACCTGCTGCCCGCCTCGACCTCGGTTCTGTCCTTGACTACGGCTTGTCTACACCTCCTGTTGTGACGTTTCAAAATAACCTGAATCTCTACTAGGTCCTTGCCATTGGGTTCCATAACCAAACACCTCAAGGTTATCCTTCAGGCGTGACACTAGTTTTCAAAAATATATGGTTTGATGAGGTACATTGCATTGGCCGGCTTCAAATATACCCGAAATAGAACATGGGGCAGAGTTACCAGATCTGGTTTTACCACATCTGGAAAATGGTTTTGTAATAGCAAAATGCTACTTGTTCATACTGCCCAATAACTTTAAGAAAAAAGCAAAAAAAAAACCCAAAACATAAAAACATAGGGTATTTTTAACCTCTACTTAGCAGGTTTATTCATTAGCTTTTTTTTTCAGATGAGTAAAATATTTTTCAAATAAAAGTGAGGAAGTATTTTTTTTTAAGATTTTTCATCATATTTTATTTGTTATAGGAAATTGGATGGTATGATCAAGAAATAGTATCTGAAGAAAGCAAAAGTGTTAAAACAGCCTTAGTCACAAAGGGTACAAAAAAATAAAAAACAGCCTGGTCCTTAAGGGGTTAAACTTCCAAATCTGTCATTTAAAAACTATAATATGAAACTCTCTCTTATGAGATTTATCTTTCAACAAAATGCTGCTGCTTTCAAATATTAGAAAATTCCTGTAAAAACAAAATTTTGACTTCCTACCATCTCTTGTGATGTCACCGCAGGCAATGGCTATTTCTATTTCACTGACTGGGCTAATGAAGTGCTTCATTGTTGAAATACAAAGCATTGTATATGTTTGAGATGGAGGGTTACCAATGAGCCCAGCATTACCAGTAACAGTGATAATTTTTTAAGTTATATAAATGCGCAAGCACATAGCATCTATGTCATTTGTAACTAAACACAGCTTTTTTTGGCACAAGTGCTAATTTTAATTGGTTAAATAATAAAGCCAGCGGTACCGCACAGAGGACAAAAATCTCTTTGTAAACAACATTTGGGGTACCAAGCAACCCTGAGTGAGAGTATGAGGAATTTTTTACCTTGACTGCCTTTTCTGCTGTAGCTCTAGAAAAACTGGCATACAATTGTCCCGGACTAAATACGAGTTCCAACCTTACTTAACGTCTGACCTTGACTTTTGTTTCTGCTCATTGCAAAACTTAAATGTGCTGGAAATTGCTGTAAATTCAAAAAGAAAGGAAAATCACTGAGGTGACAAAATGTCATGTTATCCATGCTACTGTAAACACAGGTTCTGTATAATTTAGATTCCCTGACACTTACAACAATGCAATCAATGTACTTACAACCAAACATTTTTTTTTATTATTTTTTTTTTTTTACCTAAAGGGCTAATCATGGTACATTGCCAGTAAAATTAGCTAAAGGACGTAAAGGGCAAAATGCCGGTAATATTGCCTCTAGGGAGTGGTTACGCTGGTTATCAATTATATTCAAACACTGTATTTTACTTCAAAGATAAGTTGCCGTAAATTTAACTGTACGCTATTACTGAGCTCTTCGTTGGAAAACAATGCAATGACATACTGTCCCCACCCCCTCCTTGGCTCAGCCTCACATTACTTAGTTACCCAAGTCTGTTTTATTATAAAGATAAGACAAAAAACCCTTTTCCCTCTTCATGTAAGTATTTTGTAGAGGTACATGAACTGGTGATCTACTGCTGGAAGCTATGCAACCTGCACCTACGATTGTGCCAACATCAGCTCTCAAACATTGCGAGCGCACAGTATTTTCCTGTATATAGGCACACATGAATTCAGAACTAGACTAGTCACCCTTTCCACTCTTGTGTTTAACATGCACAGCAGCACTAATGGCCACGGAACACTTAATTACATGTTAACCTCCGCAAATAAAAGCATTAACGCAAGATGCATGGGCCTCATCCGGTTGCACATCTCACTAAAGCATTCCAACAAAACTTTGCAGGGTAGAAACTTTGGAGTTCCTATGGCAACGCATACTTCCACCTTCCAACCAGCACCTGCTATGTAACAGAAATAATGAACCTCTTCAGGACTAAAGTCGGTGCAACAACTGACCATTAGACGCATTTCTTCCAGGGCCTCTTTGCCACAGGAGGTACAAATTGAAGCTATACGGTTGCACTGATTTTCTCAAAATATCTAGAAAAAGTGACTTGTATATAAGAATGGAAACTTATTTCTTTCAAATACACAGCAGACTAAGACTCCACACATGAGCACTGCTTACATTATATCCTTCAAGCAAAACGTACCCTGAGCCTGCCACCCTGTTTGCATAAAACAATACACACAAGCACACTGTGATCCACTTTAGCACATATGATGACTGAGCGATACCTTAAATATGTTTTTCAATCCACTGCAAGGAGCTGCCCCCTTCCAGCTCATTTACATTGCAGGATTGGCAGACCAGCACAAGCCCAAGCTACTTACCAACAGTCAGTTCCAGCTTATTATACCAGACTTCCAGCCCGGGGTCTAACGAGAACCCCCAATCATGCTCATATCATTTCAATACGTGAAAATTCCCGCCAATGACAGCCAAACTGATGGCAAATATGGAGAGCAGAGGGGGGGGGGGCTCCAGCAAATGAGTTTTTTCTTTTTAAATTAAAAAGTACATGTTAAGGTAATTACGATGTACCTTAAATGCATATTTGGTAATGCTGTCTCCGCACGTATATGTAGTGGCACAAACAGAATGCATGTTATACATTTTATTGACAGCGGGATGCTTCGGCTTTGCCAATATACCCGTATAGCGGGTCACATCACCTCATACACCAGGAATTGCGACACAGAGGCGTAAGGCGAACCCTCGGTGCTATGTGCAGTTGACATGGGACGAAAAGGTCCCAAGGGAGTTCCGCTGCCCCGCGATGGGTTAGGAACACAGCGGTGATGCGCGCCCCCAGCGAAGGAGCGAGCCGGCGCGCGCAGGCGGGAGGTGACGTTTGAGTCTCTTGCGCGCGCGCGCGCTGTGTCGGTCGGACCGAGATCAGGGGAGGAGGAGAAAGAGAAAGGGAAGAAGTGGGTAGGGAACAAGCGAGGAAGAGGAGGCATACCGAGAAAGGTGGAGGGGCAAAATTCCCAGACCTGTGAGAGGAGAAAAAAAGAAACAAAAGACGAGAAACCGGCAAGGTTAAGAAAAGCGCCAAGTGGAGAAGTATTGTGTGCGTGTGAACGGGCGGTGGAAGAAGGTGAGTCACGCTGTATGATGGAGGTGGTGGCTGAGAGTGCCCGGCTCGCCTTCCTTTGCCTCCTCCCGGTAGAATCTCGGTACCCGCTGTCGCATCCCTGGGTCCTTACCCTTGTGTTGCAAAGACATAGCATTCCGGAGCCGTTTATAAAGCGTGCCCTTTGTTTGTGTGTGTTGTCCCCCTTCCTCTGGTGCGGACCCCTTCCTCCCACATTCCCTCTCCTGTGGGATATGTCTCTTCCTGTCAGGGTCTTGGGGGCAGCTGCTTCATACACTGCTCTCGTGTGTGACATGTCCGTAGCTCCCTCGGTGTGGATTATTATATCGATGTTTTCTCCATATAAAGTTTTCGCCGATGCCAGGTAAGTGGACGAGTTTTAATGACCCACAATGGGGTAGATAGAGATTTAGCACATGCCTGTTAGCTGAACGTTACAAGTTAGCTGTAATATTTTTATATCGTTACTTCAAGCAACTCATGTTCGCTATTTGTTTTCTGCTGAGTTTATTTTCGTTTCGAATTAATACCGGTATATCTAAACTCTTGATTATTTATGTGTGTGTGTGTGTATATATATATATATATATATATATATATATATATATATATATATATATATATATAACGTGTTAATTGGTTTCCCACTGGTGGCCAAAACAGTCCTGGTTAATATAAAGAAGGAAAAAAAAAAGCATCCCATCCCAGCGATGACCTTTGGGCTTGCTTTGCACTGGGGTGTGATCAGGCAGTAAAACAATAAAGCTTGGTATTGAAAAGGCCTGACTGTCCAGCAGCTCAGTGAAATACTGAGGATAATGCCAGGCTCTTGGCAGAACTCCCCTCTGAACGTATAAAGCAGTGTTAATCGCCAGTGAGCATCGCAATTACGTAACTTCGCTAACCTGCAGTGTATTGATTTATTAGAGAGCAAATACAATTCGTGAAGAAGAAGAAACGGTCTGATCTACAGCAGATGCTTTGCGCATCTGTAGTCCCCCCTGATCGCATATGTTTGTCTTCTGCATTTGCTTTGTTCTTTACATCCTAATCTCTGGTGTTTCCTTGGGTCACATGAGGTCCATTGTTATGACTGCAAAAGGTTAGCGCTTTTCACAAGCGAGATTCTTTTTTTCCATGGGTTTAGAGGTGCGTGCCAATAAGACATGTTGTATAGGCTGATGGGTATAATACAGAAGAGGTTACAGCAATGGGGAAACTGTGTGAGGAGAGTTCATGCTGCCTGTGGCTACACCCATGTGACATTTGACAGAAATCTACTGTCCATTAATTTATAAACCTTTTATTATTTGGATTTATTTGTCAAAAGTAGTGTTTTTTGCTCATCACGTTGCATGCTTAACATATATCTAAGTTTTAAGTAATTGTGCAATTAAAATGATGGAGTGATTGCAAATCCTCATGATATTTTTTACACAAGAAAAGTTGTGTTGGGGGAAGGCCAAGGCTACATCACTGATTTGCATAGTACCTGTAAGGGCCGAACTTATTAAGGTTGGTATTTTTTTTATGGTTAGTATCACAATATGCCTTTAGTGTGTGTCGGAAAGTCTTGTAGCTCAAGAGCTCTTATTCTATCGTAACTGTTTGGAACTCTTGAGGAATCTTACTTAGAAACGGGGCAGCCAGGTTCTTTTACAGCAATGGTCTTTAGACTTTACTATCTCTTTAAGCAGTCTTCTGTAAAGCCTACTTATCCACAAGCTACCTTTTATCTTTTTTTATTTTCCTGATTCAATAGGTCATTACTGTGGCTACACAAAAAATGCATTTTGCTGTGTTGACAATATTTACTATAGTGGCTAAAATATATATTTTTTTGTGTGCCATAATAAGAGTATATTATTTAGGCTTAAGGATTTGGCACACATTTTTATACAAAAGCCTCCTTCGAATGCTTTCCTATGTTTTGTTGTATCATCGTACTTCTTGCAGCTTGGATGGGGCGGCAGTTCCCCTTGAAGTAATTGAGGTCTTTGCATGTCACATGAAGGAGGCTGCCAAATGTTCCTAATTCTGCTCTAACTCAGCTCCTCCCCACACGTTAAGCCAAGCCAGGCCCATGGTTTTTATTTATTTTTTACACGTAATTGCAGAGTTTTGTCCTAGAAATGTTTATGTAATGTAAATATAATATATGTTAATATGTATACACACACTGATCAGCCGTAACATTACGGCCACTGACAGGTGAAGTGAAAAACACCGAAAATCTTGTTATTATGGCACCTGTCAGTGGGTGGGATATATTAGGCACCAAGTGAACATTTCATCCTCAAAGTCGATGTGTTAGAAGCAGGAAAAATGGGCAAGCGTAAGGATCTGAGCGACTCTGACAAAGGTCGCATTGTGATGGCTAGAGGACTGGGTCAGAGCATCTCCAGCACTGCAGCTCTCGTGGGGTGTTCTCGGGGTACGGTGGTCAGCGTCTATCAAAAGTGGTCCAGTGAAGGAAAAGAGGTGAACCTGCGACAGGATCATGGGCAGCCAAGGCTCATTGATGCACGTGGGGAGTGAAGGCTGGCCTGTGTGGTCAAATCCAACAGAAGAGCTACTGTAGCTCAAATTGCTGAAAAGGTTAATGATGGTTCAGATAGAAAGGTGTCAGAACACACAGTGCATTGTAGTTTGTTGCATATGGGGCAGACCAGTCATGGTTCCCGCTCTGACCCCTGTCCACTGCCGAAAGAGCCTACAATGGGCATGTGAGCATAAGAACTGGATCACAGAGCAATTGAAGAAGGAGGCCTGATCTGATGAATCATGTGAATGGCCGGGTGCGTCGATTACCTGGAGAATACATGTCACCAGGATGCGTCCATGGAGGACTTACAGGACTTAAAGGATCTGCTGCTAATGTCTTGGTGCCAGATACCACAGTACACCTTCAGTGGTCTAGTGGGGTCCATGCCTTGGCAGGTCAGGGTTATTTTTGTGGCAAAAGGGGGACCTACACAATATTAGGTGTGCTGCTATGTCTGTGTGATATATATAATCACACAGACATAGTATATACATATATATATATAATATGCTATGTCTATAATATACCCTTTAAGCCTCTCTCTCTCTCTCTTTCTTTTGTTACTCCTTTGGGGAAAAAGGTCATGAGGTATTACCCTTAAAAGAAAAAAAAAAATTGGGCCCTGGTGTTCAGAACATCAACCCATTCAGTACCAATGGAATGTAGTACCCTAAAGAACGTATTGTTCTGCCATTTTTACCATGTGTTGGCTTAATCAAGATCCCTCGTTTTTCAGGTAGGGCTTTGGAACCATAGAAACACGTAAACCATAAATATATAAACTACGCTAAGATAGAACACACAAAATTGTTTTTTCTCATATCTGCTTAGGATTTCTTCTACACAATAGGTGCCACTTATGAACACTCACCAAATTTGCGTTCGGCAACATCGAATGATTACAGACCCCGCATGCATATTGTTAATGTTCTAGAGGGCCACACCCATTCCTTACAAATTACCCCAAACTTTATTTTTAATACTACTGACTGAATGTATAATTTTTAGGTTTTAGTGCTAGAATCTCTTTTCTCCACCAGTGACCTTCCGGCGGGTTTATCACCATTTGCACCTTCCGGAAGGGAATGTCTGACCAGACACCTGATCTGGCTTCTGCTGACTAGAGAAGTTCAGGCTGTCAATAGAGAATGTGAGTACGGCATCTTCCCGTATCTTTTATGGATGTATCTGTGTGTCAATAGCGTAGCAAGCGGGTTAAACTTTATAGACTAAGATGCATCTTGTCTTTTTAGTAATCTGTTGTCATTTTTAAGTGACAGTTGAACATTAATATTAGTGGTGCCTTGCAGACTGTATGTCAGGGATTTGGACCATATTAAGCCCTAATGTTGTATATTATATTTTATTCATATAGTGCCAACAATTTACACAGCCCTTGTTACCCTTTGAATGTATGTATTGTATAACAAACCCAGAATTGACAGACTAAGATAAACCAATACATTAGGTAATTTACAATCTAGAGGGGATGAGGTGTAGAAAACCATAAGGTATGGAGAAACGGCAAGATAGTGTGTACCATCGTAGAATGTCCGATAACATTGGTACAGAATGACCTCTGGTATATCAGTCAGACACAGAGATGTACAAAATAATTGTGGGATAACATGGATCCACTAAAAGACTTCACAAGAGATGGCGGTTGGGATGTTGCTTAGAGATTCTGGTGCCTTGCTGTTCCATAATCGTTCCTCCGCTTGCTTTGGGCAGGGTTTAACAGCAGCATTGAGCGAGTGGTATCATCTCTTTGAGTGTGATGGTTGTGTTTATAGCTTCCATACTTTGAATGTTTTAGTTTTATTAATGGCAGTACTGTTCCAGTTGTGTGTAGCATTGACATGCAGCTTAACTTGGTAAAGAATACAGTTATTGTGCTCTTTGACATACCTTGAATTCTTTTGGAATTGGTCACATACAGATTAATATTAATACATGTGACATCATCATAGTAATAAAATGAGTAGCTTTTATGATCATGCTCTATACCCAACACAAAATTATATTATCTCAGAGACCATCACGCATACTGTCTTGTTCTAGTGAATCAAATAAGTAAATACATATGTTTACGTAATTTGCAGAGACAAATCACAGCAGCAAGTTAAGACGTGTCCTGTAAAATAACTGCTGATGCCAGGTCTTGGTGTGTACCTGGTTAACGTTGCAAAAAGATTCATCCTTCAAGATGGGTGTGAAGGGGTTAAAGGGAGATCTCATTTTCACACATTCATTGATTTATTCATTGGCAAAAACTAGCTATAGCTTGTGCTTGTTTTGGTTTTAATTACCTGTAATTGTTTATAATTGGCTTATAGGTGCTGTTCCACATTCTCTGCTAAATTTAAGAGGACATATTAGCGATCGTATGCACTTCAAGGCGTATATAATAACTGAGTGGCCCTTTTATGTTGAAACACTTCCATCATCACTATGATGAACAGGTATAATAAAGAAAACACATGTAAGCTGTGCATCATTATGACAACTTATAGAATCAATAAAGCATCTGGCAGCTATGGTTATCAGGAGTCTGTGACTGAGACAGAGTCCCTATTGATTTGCACTCCTTATTGCTGGGTATTGCAAATGTGTGAAAGTGGTCTGTGAGTAGGCACCCCCGTCATCATCCGCTACTCTGAACGGGAGATGACCCAAGAATCCTGATAAAGGATTCCCGATGCCTATACCTCCCACAACCTTATTGTGAAACATAACAGATAAAAAAAACATTAAAGTTACACTACAGTCTTCTTTAATGGATATGGTAGATGTGTGGTCCCTTCAAATATTGTGTGATGTCCACCCTTCCAGACTGATCAACCGCTTCTCCTCTTTCCAGAAAGAGCCTAGAATCTGTCTTTAAAGTACATATCTTAAACACACAAGACTTCTACCAGGGGATCTAAGGGAAGGGAGCCTGTCTGCTTAGAAGTCCTGCTATATTATAGAAAAGCATTTTTATTAATTTTTATTATTTTATGTAATTTCTTAATTTGGGCCTGTAGGAGCTGTTCATTTTTTTATTTTAGTGCAACTGATTATTTTATTTCTGACATAAATGACTTTAATCATAGTATTGAAATCATGGACTCATTTTTCAGCAGAAACAAATTGTGAATCCTTTCTATGGACATTGTAAGTTGTAGATCTCTGGCTACAAACTATATATATATATATATATATATATATATATATATATATATATATATATATATATATATATATATATATAAAAATTGAGTTGTTTTTATTATTAAGGGAAACTTAGGTAGAATGTTCCGCTATGTTTTCTGTAGCATGGCCACATGCTTCATGGATGTAGTCTGTTTGAGGTTTAAGCTCAGCCATATTCTAAGGATTTTGGGTGTGAACAGATCTCTTGAGGTAATTCCACAGCATCTCTAATGGTTTAAGTATTGACTGGCAGACAGCCACCCTGGCATTAAACTTGCAAATTCATTGTCCTAATAATGGTAGGCTGTCCCGGCAACACCGACCACAAATCCACCATACTCCTGAAGTATTGAAACGGGTGAACTTTTGACATTAAAGATCCATTTCACACTTTCTATAAGCTCTTTATTAATCATGTTATCTAGTGAGCAGTGCTAGCTTTGTGCTGCTAGTAAACTGAAAAATCAATAGTGCTGTTAGTGTTGTATGCAATGGTTATTATTTCCCTTTTTGGGTCTGTCACAATTGAGTACAAGCCAATCTTCAAGACAGAAATCCCTCAGCATGCTGCTGGTAATGTCTACTTCAAGCTGTTATATTGTGTACTGGGATACTGACATCAGAGACGTCAGGGACTATATAGTACTAACTCATGTCCCACGTAGTGCTTTGGAAATCATAAAAAAACAAAATAGTGGAGGCCGTAATAGTATGCGCCATGTCATTAAGGGACATTTGTTGGAATGTACCTTTCTGTTCTGCTTTGTGAAGGGGTTTAAGTGATTCTGCCCTTTCCCCCCGGATATTAGATGTTGCCTGTCAATGCACTAAACCTATATAATGGTTTAATAATACAAGTTAAAAAAGCCGTGTATGCCACTGAGAGCCTCCATCATAACATTTTATTTATTTATAGGATTTGTGTTCTTTCTCCCTCTAAGATATTCTTCCTCCTTTTTTAAGGGAAGGAGGTGGAGAGATCATTTGAGGACCAAGTACTTAACATACTTCCACGTTTGGCTTCAAATACCACCTTATTTAATGTAGAATAGTCATTTTAACTAAATACCCCCAAAACTACACTAATTGCAAAATACAATTTAGTAAACTTCACTTAGTAACACTAAAAGGAGTGATAGTTTAGACTATGATAATGACCAATTGGAAGATTTCATATCCTGAAGTAATCTTTGAGACGCTTTATACAATTCAGATTCAGAATGAATACTTGTCATGTCAAACGTACAGGTGATAGTCACAAATAGTATGCATGCCCTGCTTTCTTAAACAGCACACTTTTAATTGAAAACTAGAATTTTGAAAATGCTGAGTGATTGTCTTTCACAGTCAGAAAACATTCAAAATGAATTGTTTAATGAGTTATAATAGGCTGACACCACTATTTTTGGATATAATTGAAGCTTTTTGTTTTGTTTTTGGTTACAGCTTAATTCTACCTGGGTATGCATGGCTTCATAATACCGCTCAAGGCCATTATTAAAAAGAACATTAGTCTAGACCAGAGTAAATCATATGTTGATGATTCCATGACATTTCAGACAGTCTGTTGATGACTGTTTACTGTTCATTAGCAGAAACATTGTGCAAATATCCGGGTCTCTGGCCTTGCTCGCTTTTGTTTCTTTTACTTTTTATTTTGTGATTATTTTTTATATATATATATATATCGCCATAACCACACTTGTAAGTTTTTTTTGTTTTTTTTTCTGTATTTTTATGCTCTCTAGTAAAATATGCTCGTTTTTATTTAAATTTTTATGATTATTTACACTAAGTACTTTTCTGGTTCAGGTATTTGAATAGTTTTTATTATTCCTAACACATTTTCTCATTTAACTATGGCTGTGATAGGAATCCCGTTCACAGAATAAAGGCAGGCTATAGCAGGTCTGGATGTATTTCCAGGTGAAGTGAACTCTTGGCTCCCCTACCCATACCCAGACGGGTAGGTGCTTTGCTGGGTCAAGTGACACGATGGCACTGGACTCTACGCCATTAAATTGTCTTGGAATACAGGATCTTCTGTAGCAAAAACGTTCCATAATATCTCACTACTTATGGGAAGTCATGAGAAAATCAGGCATAGTCTGTGAATCATCCGCGTGGTTAAATAATCGAGTTCTCCTCCAATGTGACGGTTGATGCATTACGTAAAGCAATTTTGTAAATAGTTCTTGATACTTTATCATACACAAGTGACAATTGAGCTTCAGAGTTGTGGTTTTCCTTTTGGGCAACTCAAGTATCCTTTTTTTTTTTGTCAGTTGCATTGGAACACCTGCAGTCATTTGATGTCTGTTTACAATGATTTTAAATAACTCTGCGTGTCTAAACCCATAGCTGTCCTAATTTCAGGTTGGAATGAATTGCTCTTTTTATGAGCACCAGGACTGTTAATTATAGCAAAAAAAAACGTAGATTAAATGAGCTTGCTGAAATGGAAGACTTTTCTCAAAAAGGTATTGATTAAACCGATGTTAACTAATTTTATATTATCTTCTGTATTGAGGGTATATTTGCTAAAATAGCATTTTTTAATTTTTGTTTTTGTTTAGAAAAGTCAAACGTCTTGCATGCAGACCAATACGCCCATCATGTATTTAGTGAATGCACTTTATAGCTTTGGTAAAACATACTTTCTGTTTTTCTTATCACCATTTTATAAGAATTAAACTTGAAATGTTATTTATATGCAAGGTGTGCAGATGAAGAAAAATACCCCCTAAAACCTTCAAAACCTAAAGTTCAATCATGTATTATCCCCGTCTTTGTTTAGAAGTTATGGAGTCAGTATTATATGGCAACCTGCGACCCTCCAGCTGCTGTAGGACTACATCTCCCATGCTCCTTAGCTGACAGAGCATTATGGGAGATGTAGTCCTGCAGCAGCTGTAGGGCCGCAGGTTGGACACCCCTGGCCCAGTAGAACCCAAAACCACCATGAAAATTCTCTCTGACCTCCATGGGGACTTGGTGATGAGAAAGGCCTGTGGTGGTTGTTCGGATATTAGTGAATATCCCGAGATAGAAAAGTTTAATTTTAAGATTTCAAGGTCAGCTTGGCTTTCACGATCAGTGTTCTATGCGTTTTTCAGGCATTTTGTGCCGTGCTTGATTTATTAACTGTGCAATTTGGGTGTTCTTTTTCACTTTAACATAAACGGAGGATTTAAAACACAGAATAGTTAAATGAATGGAAAATGTGTTTGTTAAACGAGGATTACGGATTAGAAGTAGTATTAAGTTTTTACTTAATACTCATTGTCCCGCGTTGTCATCAGTGATTTATATTCATACAATGCAATCTAGAAGTAACTTGATGCATGTAATTGAACAGGAAGTTTAATTTCATAGACAGAGAAATGTTAGAACCAGAGGGCATGGTCCAACTCTAAGAGCGTCGGAGGTTTACGTGTGATACAAGGATGTTTTCCTCACTGGGAGAGTGAATTGCCTGTCAGCAGAATTGCTAGAGCTTAACACTATGATGGCGTTTAAACATGCATGGGATCGGCATAAGGCTATCCTCAATATAAGACCCTACAGCCAGGGTCTCTACAGCCAGAAGAAATTGAGAATTGTTTGTATCTGGAATCAAGTTCTATGTTTCTGGTTTTAAATTCTGTTAAACATAGCGTGAAAGACAAAAGAAAATAGCTTGTTATTAATAAAGACCTTTAGCAGGCTTGACTATATCTAAAATAATAAATCTAAAAAAGGGATGTCTTGGTGATTGCTGTATTTTCTGTAATAATGAGTGTTTTTATGACAGATCGACTCGATGAAAGATGTCAGAGGAGGTCATTCTTATTGCCAAGTGGGATTACATGGCACAACAGGATCAAGAACTTGATATTAAGAAAAACGAGCGCCTGTGGTTAATTGACGACTCCAAAACATGGTGGAGAGTAAGGAATGGTGCCAACAAAACTGGATATGTGCCATCAAACTACGTGGAACGAAAGAATAGCTTAAAGAAGGGATCCATTGTTAAAAATTTGAAGGATACTCTGGGTAAGATTGCTTGTTTTTGCAGTAAATGGAGGTTATCTAATTCTTTTACAGGAAATAGACATCATTATATAACGTTTGTTTTAATTGTTTCTCTGCAGTTCCTAGTAATAAGTCACTACAGCAAGAACAGTTTTAGACACAGATTTTTTAAAATACTCTGATATTCATGCAGGCTTTTTCAGTTTCAGCTGGGACAATTTGTTGTCCAAAACTATCACTCACTCACAAACTCTGTTAGAATGTATTATAAAAAGAACATTATTCTCACAGATTTGGAGACGTGCAAGAACTAATTTTCAGAGGTTTTATTGCAGTGTCCATCACTGAGTAGTAGTTAGTAATTACACCATTGTGTTTACCCTAAGAGGAATTTCACACTTTACAAATGATCTGACTTTTCCCATACTCATTACAGTGTCTTTGTATTTGGATGCTACCTCACGAGGTCGCCTTGTGCTTTCAATGTTTTTACCTGCGTTCTGCCTTTGTTGAAACCAAAACGTTCATCAATAACTGGCCAGTTTGCACATGCCTTCTTTGTAAATTGACCCATAGATACCTATGTTTAGTGATTGTATCTATGTAATGGGAGCTCGTTTCTGGAAGTTAAATATGGGTTCTTGGAATTTACATCAGGAAATAACACAAATATTCCTTTCCATAGGCCTTGGTAAGACAAAGAGGAAGACCAGTAACCGGGATGCATCCCCAACTCCTAGCACTGATGCAGAGTATCCATCAAACGGTAGCAGCGCTGACCGCATCTATGATCTTAACATCCCAGCATATGTAAAATTTGCATATGTGGCAGAAAGAGAGGATGAGCTGTCTCTTGTGAAGGGATCTCGAGTGATTGTTATGGAAAAGTGTAGCGATGGTTGGTGGCGTGGTGCATTCGGTGGACAAGTTGGATGGTTTCCGTCAAACTACGTAGTAGAAGAAGTTGACGAAGCCACAGCAGATTCTCCCAGTTTCCTTAGTTTGCGGAAAGGGGCTTCTATGAACAACGGCCAAAGCACTAAAGTACTCCATCTTGTTCAGACACTTTACCCTTTTAGTTCCGTAACTGAAGAGGAGCTGAACTTTGAGAAAGGAGATATAATGGAAGTCATTGAGAAACCGGAAAATGACCCTGAATGGTGGAAATGTAAAAGCTCTAGTGGTCAAATTGGCCTTGTTCCCAAAAACTATGTTGTTGTTTTAAATGATGGGCCTTCCATGGACAGTTCACATGTTAATCATATAAGCTACACCGGGCCTGCTTGCACAGGGCTCTTTGCTGGGAAAGGATGGTACTATGGGGGTATTACCAGACATCAAGCGGAATGTGCTCTAAATGAAAGAGGGGTGGAAGGAGACTTTCTTATTAGAGACAGCGAGTCCTCCGTAAGTAGCCTTTTCATTCCTTTCATTACAGTGTGCAACCTTCATTTCTTGGTTTTTATCAATGGGTATACATAAGTAAAGTATGAATACGATATCTTATTTTGTTTAATAGTGACTTTTGAATATTTTGAGGGTCTTTTTTGGAAAGGTTGCAGACCTTATATCTTAGTGATGCCTGAGATTTGTGGTTTTGACTCCCTCACTTCACTACTTCTAATGAAAGAGAACCTCTGGCAAGTTTATAGCAAAATTAATATCAGTGTAGTGGAGACCACAATATATACCGTATTGGCTCGAATATAGGCCGCACTTTTTTCCCCCACTTTAAGTCTTTAAAGTGGGGGTGCGGCCTATATTTGGGGTCTAGTGCCCGATGCCCGGGACATGCAGCGCCGGGCAGGCAGCGGGGTTAGGATACAGATCCCCCGCAGCGGTGCAGGGGACCTGCATCCTACTCCCCGATACACTCAGACAGCCTCCCCTGCCAGCACTTCCCACGGGGGGGGTGGGTGCCGGCACGGGAGGTTGTCTAAGCGCATCGTGCGGACCATCCGCACGATGCATTTTACCTCTGCCCACCCCCGACTTACCGGAGCAGAATCCCGGGTGTCTTGCGGGGCCAGCGGGGGGCATCTACGCGTATTACGTATACAACTTCCGGTGCCGGCACATCCACTGGATGTGCCAGCACCGGAAGTTGTATACGCGTATTGCAGAGGGGGGCAGAGGAGGACAGTGGCAGCATATCTCGGGGGGGGGGGAGAAGGACAGTGGCAGGATATCTCGGGGGGGGGACAGTGGCAGCATATCTCGGGGGGAGGGGAGGACAGTGGCAGCCTATCTCGGGGGGGGAGAAGGACAGTGGCAGGATATCTCGGGGGGGGACAGTGGCAGCATATCTCGGGGGGGGCAGTGGCAGCATATCTCGGGGGGGGGCAGAGTGGCAGCATGTTTTTTTTGGTGCTTTTTTAAAGAAAAAAACTTTTTCTTTAAAAAAAGCACCAAACTTTTAGGGTGCGGCCTATATACGGGGACGGCCTATATCCGAGTCGATACGGTAATAAAATAAAAATGTATTTATTTATGGAATAAAAATGATAAAGCTTTCCTAGAGTGCAGCACCACCCAGAGCGACGCTCTCCTATGTCTTGGCAATTCCACACACATATACAGTGGGGTGCTCATACAAAAGAAGAGAAAAAGACATTCTCACCATTCACTATGGAGCACGCGCATGAATATGATGTGCAAAAAAAACGGCATTTACAAGTCTTTCAGATGTTCCTCTTGTTCTCACAAGTTCTTTAAAGTGCTTTGTGCTTCTTAAAGTACTGGTAATCCTACAAGAAAAAAAATGGTTAGGATAAGAGTTGGCGATTTAAACTTTGTGGATTCTACAGATAAATATCTGCTAATGATCCCCCGTGGATCCCCCAGGACAAAAGCTGCAAAGCATGCCTAGTATTCTGTACACATTTTATCTATTGCCCGTGCAAAAATGCGTACTAGATAGGCATGTATGGTATCTGTAACAGTGTACAATTTTCATTTAAACAGTTGTAGAATACATTAAAGTAGGGCTGCAACTAACGATTATTTTAATAATCGATTAGTTGGCCGATTCTTTTTTCGATTAATCGGATAAAAAATGCAATTTTTTTAATTTAAAATAATGTAATAAAAACGTACAATTTACACTTTCATCTCTTTATTGCAATGGCCTCTCGCTATTCACCTTCTTATTTTACTGACATAATAATAAAAGCTACAAGAACCCAAACAGTGTTTCTCAAACTAGGTTTTAATACAAAGTTATTAGTAAATATGAATTCATGTTAACTATTTTTCATATTTAATAAAAACTGAGAAAAAAGCCTTGTTTCTATTTTCTTTTATTTACCAAACTGCCCCCAGTTATGCACATCTGACCCCTAGCTTGCCACTCTGCCCCATATATGCCTTATACCTCTTATATGCCAGAGATTGCACTGTGCCCCCGATATGCCTTATACTCCTTATATGCCAGTGATATGCAACTGAGCCCCCTGATATACCTTTTACCCACAGATATGTCTTATGCCCCCCTGATATGCCTTATAACTTCCAATATGCCACTCGCCCCCATTTATGCCTTATACCTCCCTATATGCCACTGTGCACCCTGATATGCCACTCCGCTCCCCATAATTGCCCTGCACCACCCTGAAATTCTCCCTGATTCACCACTCTGCCTCCCCCAGATATGCCACTCTGAAATTCATTATACCCCCATACACCACTCTAACTCCCCCAGAAATGCCATTCTGCCTCCCTGAAATTCTTTATACCCCCCATACACCACTATAACTCACCCATACACCACTCTGCCTCCTCCCCCCTCCCATACACCACTCTGCCTCCTCCCCCCTCCCATACTCCACTCTGCCTCCTGTCAGCAACGGAGGTTCACAAGACACAAGGGAGCCGGGTAGAGAGGCAGAGTGGCGTATGGGAGGGGGGAGGAGCCAGAGTGGTGTATGGGAGGGTCGCTCCCATACACCCCTCTGACTCCTCCCCCCTCCCATACACTGCTCTGCCTCTCTACCCGGCTCCCTGGTGTTTTGTGAACCTCCGTTGCTGACAGGCACTTACACGGCAGCTTCATAGAAGCCTCAGCGTAAGTGAAGGGCAGTAACGGAGGCTGTCTGTGCGATTCAGACCCCCACCAGCTGACAGAGAGGATGATCCTCTGCAGGAGACCTGCACAGACAGCCTCCGTTACTCACCTTCACTTACGCTAAGGCTTCTATGAAGCTGCTGTGAAAGTGCCTGTCAGCAACGGAGGTTCACAGGGAGTCGGGAGAGAGACAGAGCAGTGTATGGGAGGGGGGAGGAGTCAGAGGGGTGTATGGGAGGGGGAGAGAAACGGAAGTGAGAGACCGGCCGACAGTGAGGGGAATCCAGGTCCCCTGCAGAGTTGCGGGGGATCTGGATTCTAGTGTTATAATCCGATCTCTGTTTGAGGTCTGATTATATAAGGATAAAATCGATAAAAATCGATTAGACTAATCGATAATGAAAATCGTTGACAACGATTTTCATTATCGATTATTATCAATTTTATCGATTTAGTTGTTTCAGCCCTACATTAAAGTAAATGTAAATCACATTAAAAATTCCATCTTTTTTACTTTTACCCTAAATAAACCATAAGGTTTCTACTGACTATTACAAAAATCCAAACAAACACAATAGATAAGTTATCCAAACCGGTAGCCGAAACACAGATTAGGCAAAATGCCGAAATTAAAAAAAAAACAAAAAAACGGCCGAAAATAATCCCCGCAGGGGCTGCACTGCTTAGCTGTGCGTTGCTCTTAATGTGCAAGCAGCGTCTCTTGTGCTGGAGTGGCCACAGGAAGCAGGAAACCAGAGGAGTCACATGACTGCTCTGTTCCTCCTCCCAGTGGGCAGGACAAGAGAAGTTCGTGCAGAGAGACAGAGATAGAAGCAACAGGGCCCCTATGGAAGTCTGCGTGTGAGAGATCTGCAGTGCAGGTAAGGGGGTGAAGGAGGGTGCATGAGTATATGAATGAGTGTGTGTGTGATAGCATGGTTGTGTAAGTGGGGGGAGGAGCATAGCACATGGGGCTCTAAGTGATGTGTAGCATCAATACACAAGGGGGGGGCGGCAGCAAGCCAGGTTTCAGCATGTACTCCTGTCATGCCAAGTCAGCCAGTACATGCTGGAACCTGGGTATGTCTGGGCAGGACTGTGATTGGTGTTAACAATCAATAATTCGAGATTGAGTGCTGGGGCAAAGTGTGAGACTGAGTGCTGGGGCAAAGTGTGAGACTGAGTGCTGGGGCAAAGTGTGGGTGCAAAGTGTGAGACTGAGTGCTGGGGCAAAGTGTGGGTGCAAAGTGTGAGACTGAGTGCTGGGGCAAAGTGTGAGTGCTGGGGCAAAGTGTGCAAAGTGTGAGACTGAGTACTGGGGCAAAGTGGGTGCAGGGCAAAGTATGAGTGCTGGGGCAAAGTATGAGTGCTGGGGCACAGTGTGGGTGCAGGGCAAAGTGCTAGGGCAAAGTGTGAGTGCTGGGGCAAAGTGTGAGACTGAGTGCTGGGCAAAGTGTGGGTGCAGGGGAAAGTGCTAGAGCAAAGTGTGGGTGCAGGGCAAAGTGTGAGACAGTGCAGGGCAAAGTGCTGGGGCAAAGTGTGGGTGCAGGGCAAAGTGTGAGACAGTGCAGGGCAAAGTGCTGGGGCAAAGTGTGGGTGCAGGACAAAGTGTGAGACTGGGTGCAGGGCAAAGTGCTGGGGCAAAGTGTGGGTGCAGGGGCAAAGTGCGGGTGCAGGGGCAAAAAAAAAAGTCCTGGCTCCTAGATTTATAACAAATTTGTAAAGCCGTGATGTATTGGTATATATAATTGTATACGTAGTGTGTGTTCTATAATTAATTCTTGGAGGTTTTAGTATAGACTATTGAGTAGAATCCCAAATGGAGTTTCTTTTCAATCTGTGTAGGATGTTATGTCCAAGAGGCCTTGCAGCTCTTGGTATGTGGATTAGAAACATAGAATTTGTGGCCAGATAAGAACATTTCCGCCCATCTAGTCTATCCATTTTTCCTGCTGTAAAGACCAAAACTTTAATCAGTCCTTGGTCTCCAGGATAGCCATATGCCTGCCCCATGCATGTTTACATTTCCTCACGGTATTAACCTCTGCCGCCTTGTCAGTAAATTAAATCTTCCTTACATACAGTCAAGATTTTTTTTTTTATTTTTGTATTTAAAAAGGAACCAGATTTTTATATCATTTATGGTTGTAAAGCATATGTATGTCAGGATTATGCCCCAGAATGGGTCCCAGGCCTGCGAACCGCCTGTCACGGTCATGCCTGCCATAGGGCTGGAACCTGGTGCCTCACAACAGCAAACTGGTTCTCCTTTTCACCCCCCTCTTGTCAAGCTTTATTTCCGTCTCCAGAGCCAAACAAATGTACAATGAGGCCGGAAACTGAACCTCAAACCTACTTCAAAGAAAGTGTAAAGAGTAATAAAGAAAAAGTGAAACCGTCAAGACTTCTGAACGTTGCCTTCATTGATTTGACACGCACAATTGTTTGCTTGGCAAGAGGGTAGCTGCCATTTAAGAGTTGTATTTGTATTACACATTAGAAATGTTTTTTTCAAAAGTATTGTAATGAAATGCACTTATTTTTATATATCTGTTTAACTGATTAATGATTTCAAAATCCCCATATCTAAAATAGGTTTTGTTAAATCAGCAGATGCCAACAAATTATGTCCACAGTAAAGTGTGCCATTGACATGTCCATAAGTCCAAGGGCTGGTGTTTGCAATGTCTGTGTTGGGTTTCCCCGGCAACTTTTATCTAATGAAAAAAACTATTCATTGATGTATTTGTGTGATTTACATCTCCTGGATTCCACGGCAATATAATACTCTGAAAATACAAAACTGCCAAAACAGGTTTCTGTTGTTCAGATTAATTAATTCTCACAATCAGTTGGGGAAGGGAAACGTGGTGAATTAGGTAAGATTTGCAAGCTTCACATCATAATGTTTTCCCATCAACTACAACTGTCAAATATAAATATCGTAATAGAAAATACTTTGCGTTATCTTTTATTACATCATGATGTGGGCGTGTTATATTCCTGTTAATATACATGTTTAACCTGTGTTCAATCCTCCTTTTAATATATCATGTTACTTTTCACAGCCGAGTGACTTTTCTATATCTCTGAAGGCGTCAGGAAAGAACAAACACTTTAAAGTGCAGCTGGTGGACGATGTGTATTGCATTGGGCAGCGTCGATTTAATAGCATGGATGAGCTGGTGGAACATTACAAAAAGGCACCCATCTTCACTAGTGAACATGGGGAGAAACTATATCTTGTTAAAGCACTACCGTGACATCGGACTTGGTGATGGCCTCTCAAACTTCAAGCCTTAGTTCCGAAAAAAAAAACATATACTTCCATGGAACAGAGCCATCATTACACACAACGCAGTCTTAAATGTTCATGGCTCCTCTTATACCACAGACACTCTTTAAATAGTACTTTTATCTTTGTTTGTCTTGTCTTTTCTGTTGTAAGTCATCTTGCCCTCAGGTTAAATAAAACCTCACTCAAGTGACCATTGTAAGCACTCACTGTCATGCCTTGGTTTGAAGTCTCCTATTCTGCATATGTTTACAGTACATAGCTAGCGAGAGCAGTAGGAGTCAACTTGAAACAGTGTTAATATACTCTAAATTTTTATAATGTAAGAATTTATTGAAATACATTAGGGGCACAGTTGATATGCACTGAAGCTGCAGCAATTAATATTGTAGACATGCTGTATCAGTTGTGGCTGTGAATTCTGTAGCCTTGTTGCTTACCAAGTAGTGTACACAAAATGTCATCCTCACTATAGAACCACTTTTACTCTGTACTGTACTCTGCTGCCACATTACCTCTCAATTTCTCGGCAGAGTCTGCAAAGTATTGTAGCAGTGCTCCATAAACTACTTTGGTAAAATTTGATTGTAGTACATATAGTGTATTTGGTATGTAATTACTACAAAAAATAGTTCTTGAGAAAATTATTTGATTCCAAGTTTTAAATGAAAGTTAACCAAATGTGCCATCCACATTTTTTCTCTTGCCCTCCTGCTTGTTATAATAAAAAAAGAAAAAAAAAAGAAATATGTATTTAATTCTGAAAGTAATATGTATGTGTAGCAGATTGTCCATGCTAATACAGACAAATAAAAGTAATCTTTTTGAAACTGTCCTTTTCTTGTTTTTATTGTATTGTTGATGGCTCGGAAGCAGCCAGAGTTTGGTTGTTTTTTTTTTTTTTACTCACAGGTATAATGTGTGCTATATGTATGTTTCATTTAAAAGTTCAGCTTCATATTTTTCTCTGTGTATAGTACACATCCCCTCTCTGTGCTTTATTATGTAATAATCAGTTTTGAATCAAATGTGTTATTTGTAGCTTAAGATAATGAGTAACTAGGTGTGGCGAATCCTTGATTGATTTTTAAAGGCATACAAACTTGCAGGCACGTGTGTAGGTGAAAAGTTATTCCCTGGCTAAGCGAGAACTACAATGGATGTCACATTTGTTATGGACATATGTTATTGTAAGGTACTGTAATGTACTGTACTTACATGTGTAATATATATTTCTTAAGATTTCATCCTTTACATTTAAATGGATGTATGTTTATATAATATATAGTTGTGTGAAAAACAAGTACACCCTCTTTAAATTCTTTGGTTTTACATATCGGGACGCAACAACAATTATCTGTTCCTTAGCAGGTCTAAAAATTTGGTAAATATGTCAGATGAACACGTGACATATTACACCATGTCATGATTTATTCAACAAAAATAAATCCAAAATGGAGAAGCCATGTATGAAAAACTAAGTAGACCTTATGATTCAGTCGCTTGTAGAACCACCTTTAGCAACAATAACTTGAAGTAATCCTTGTATGTATGACTTTATCAGTCTATCGCATCGTTGTCTAGAATGCTTCATGGTCGACTCATTGACTGCAAGGTTCTAAGGTCCTGTGGCTGCAAAAGAAGCCCAGATCTGTGCTTGACAGTTGGTATGAGGTGTTTGTGCTGATGTTCTGTGCTAGCTTTCGCCGAAGGTGTCTCTTTGCGTTATGGCCAAATATCTTCACATTGGTCTCGTCGTCTGTCCAGTGGACATTGTTCCAGAAGTCTTGTTGTTTGTTCAGATGCAAATTTGCAAACCTAAGCCGTGCTGCCATGAGGGAAGAGGCTTTCTTCTGGCAACCCTTCCAAACAAATCCATACTTGTTTAGTCTTTCTAATTGTACTAATTGTTAAAATGCTGAGGCCTGAAGAGTCTGCAATGTAACTCCTGAGTCTTTAGCAATTTCTCTGAACATTCCACTGTCTGACCTTGGGGTCTTGAATGTTTTCCACTTTTGAATAATGTTTCTCACTGTAGAATGATGGCCTTTAAATGTTTGGAAATGGCCTTATAACTCTTCTCAGATTGATGGGCAGCAACAATTGCTTCTGTAAGATCAGTGGTGATGTCTTTCATCCTTAGCATAGTGTTCATACACACCTAAATCTTCCAGACCAGCAAACTGATAAAACTTAGCAGCACCTGTCTGCTACTTGGCATGGAAGCGGTAAGAGTGTACTGAGTTTCTTACGGATGGCTTCTCTATTTTGGCTTTTTTTTTTTTATTTTGGTGAATAAATCATGACGTGTGTAAAATGTCTTGTGTTTACCTCATTTGTCGACCTGCTTAGCAACATATAGTGCACCGCTATGGAATTTGATGGCGCTATATAAAATAATAAATAATATTATGTTCCTAGAATTCAAAGAGTGTGTACTTTCTTTTTTACACAACCAGGCTTCACATAATGCAGGTGCTAATTTTGGCTTTTTACTTTAAAAGCAATGCTCCTTCCTCTAACAGCTTACAGAAAAAGGTTTAAAATGATTACTGATATTGGTTAATACTACAGTAGTATTCTAAGATCCTATGAGGAATTAGTATTAAAATACACACCTCAAAATAAATGAAAAATCAACGAGGAGGCGGTCGATATTAGCCTTTTTGTGGATCTTGATTTCTATATCAAGTTTGCCAATATTTTGTGGTCTGCCTTGTAAAGACATTATTTTTGGGTGTGTATGTTAAGCTGTTAATACTTCCTATATCCTAAGCTGCCAGTTCAGCTCTTCAGGAGGTCTGTTAGATATTGAAGGCATTTTCAGTCATTGTATTGTCTATATCTCATTGTTTGTTTGTGTACCGAAGTCTAGAGACTTAACTCCTTTACCTTGAAGTCACTTTTTTTACCCTTTAGACTCATTACTACATTAGCTACTAATTTCATTAGGCGCTGATTCAGAGAGCTGTCAACCAGCCATCACTGAATCTGCGCTCTGTAAATCTTTCACTCGGCAGAGATCAATACTTTTCTCACTTAGTTTCCTTCATCATTCAGCTGCCCCTGTCTGCCCAAGCATGGATTACCGTATTTTCTCATGTATAAGACGCGCCTTAATTTTTGGGCCCGAAAATTACACTTCTATCACTTCCAGGATGAGTGTGATGTTAGCTGTGCTGGAATCTGGGTATGCCTGGGCACGATAGGAGTGTTATTGCTGTTAGCAATCATGAATATTTAATATAGCAATCACACTCCTATCATGTGCAAGCAGCCAACACATGCACATCACTTTCAGCCTCCCTGTGCCCTGCCCCCCCCACTTACACATCCATGCTATCACACACACATATTCATTCATTCCCTCATTCACGCAGACTCATACACCCTCCCCCACCCTTACCTGAACTGCAGATCTTCCAGTGCCGCTCGCAGACTTTGTTTCCCTCTGCGTTGCTCGAACAAGAGACACTGCTTAGCAACACAGAGGTAAGCAGAAAAAAAAATCTACAACCACTGTATAAGACGCACCCTGTTCTTACACCCCAAATTTTTTGAAAAAAAGCTGCATCTTGTACATGGGGAAATACGATTATTTGTGCTTCTAGGCTCAGTACTCTTGCTTGGTCAGGTATACACATAACGCCTTTACGAGGTAGAAGCAACTGTTTTTATTAGCCTTTTTTGTACAACCATCGGATAGGTACATGAAACAAGACTAAAACTATAAGATGCAATTTGAGCCGTAACATATCCCTCAAGCTTTGGCTATGATTTCTGGATTACTTTCTCTGGTAAATTCCTCTGTCTCTACATGTAATTTACTTTATTTTTCTGCACAGTGCTTAAAGTGGATGATACCTTTCAGATCTTACGTGTGCAACTAAATCCAATCTAGTGGTGTCTACGGATTAAAATAAGCAGTATGTACCGTATAAAAAGCAAGCTCATGGAATCAGCCAGGATTATTCTTCCCCTTTGGTTAAACCTCTCTAGTTGTGGCTTAATTTGTAGGGTTGGATAAGTAGAAGGCTTGAGGACAGGTCATACATGGTATGCTATTTTGGACACGGTTTACCATGCAATTGGTGAAACTAATATGTCCAAAAAATTAAATCATACTTAGAAAGCAAAAAGTACAGACTACGGGTCTCTTTAATATATTAAGTTAAGCTGAAAGCTCTAAAAGTAGCAGGTCCACTTTTGAACATGACTGATGAAACATTGACTGTCTCTTGTAGTAGTTATATAAATAAGACATTTGTGCTGCACTCTTACAAATATATTTAGAGGGAGTAGAATGTTTAATTTGCACGTAATTCATGTTCAATGTTTGCCCAAAACCACGCACATCTGGGCCTCATATGCAGCCATTCTGCTTAGGGTTGCTGAACTTAACACTTTGGTAACTAAATGATGCATTAGAATCATTATTGCGAATACTTTTGAGTGCCCAAATCTCTCCCAGGCGTGATTTTGATTGTACTGTTGCCATATTTTTTTTTTTTTAAATCAAATGGCAGCTCAGCATTTGGATTATTTTTCATATTCATTGTATGCATGAACAAGCGAATTTTAAAAGTGGTAAACCAAATACCAGTGATCGTTATCTAATAAATTAACAATCTTTTAAATTAACAATTTTTTTCCCTTTCATTTTCTTTTTTCTCCTCTCAGAGGAACAAATACATTTCAATTTGAAAACCCTGCAGTCATCTAAAGGCTGCTCAGATATGCCACCTAGTGGTATGAATTAGATTTGTTCTTTTTTTGGGGGTTTTGTTCGGTATAGTGAGAAGTACTTCTACAAAGGCTTCTTTGGAATGCTGGCAGGGGCTGTGTGTGGTTCTCTTTCCCGGTCCTTGTGCAGCGGTGAGATGTGATGAAAATACCCCTAACCCGAGTTGTTGTTAGTAAACATCAACAAAAGTATTAAAAAAGAAAAACAACAAAAAACGTGTGCAGCCGCTAAATTAAGAGGAGTGAACTAATATATGACCATATAGCAGGGGCGTCCAACCTGCGGCCCTCCAGCTGCTGCAGGACTACATCTCCCATCCTCCACAGCCAGCCCCTTAGCTGAAAGAGCATTACGGGAGATGTAGTCCTGCAGCAGCTGGAGGGCCGCCGGTTGGATGCCCCTGTCATATAGTGTGAATGAATCCCCAATATTTATGCTTTTTATGTGTTTTCACTGGGTATGAGCTGAATTATTGCTTTGGTTTGTGTACTTATTGGTCATTCATTATTATTATTATTATTGAACCCAGGAATCTAAATGTGTATGCCTTTTATGCAGTTTAGGTTGTGCGCTCCCCTTGTTTGTGTGAACTAATTGTTTTTTTTTACATTGGCTGCCATCAAACCAGCTGATAACCAAGCTGTAAATGCATCGGAGGAATCGTTGTGAAGGAAATGGATTTACAAAAAAGTGAACGTACAAATAGTACTATAAGGTAAATGTTCTCCACGTCCATTTGTGCCATTTAATGGTGGGGGACTTTGAGGTTCAATTATACATTTGGTTGGAGAGTAGTTGTGCATATTATATTGAACTATGCTTGCGATTTTTATGGTACTGATTGGTATTGATTGTAATTATTAACTCACTGAGTGCAGGGGAAGCTGCAATGTAAAGAAATCAAGTACAAGTCTCTGATGAAGGTGCTGTTCCACCTGGGCAAATCACCGATTGCACTCTTTTGGTAGGCAAATAAACTTTAGCCGATCAATTGATTATTTTCCTCTGAAGGTCTAGTCACTTAAATACAGTAAATGGTTTTTCTATGAAAAGTTTGGTCCTTTAACCGTACTGGGAATTATGTTTCCAATGTTGCATTTAGTGTCAAAAAAATTCGATTCAACAGAGCAGGTGGTACTGCATCTTTAATTCCCAAATTCCACATGTCACAGTACTGCACTCGAAATAAATCTATGTAATTGTTTACTCGTTACTTTGTAGGCCACTGGTATATGTCGAGTAGCACATACTGTTTGGCGCTCCTTTCATACAGTCTCTTGGTGGATGTGTGTTTGGACAGGAGTGGGTAGCATGCACTGAATGTGTAGCCCACCAAACCAGGTTTGGCTAACTGTTCTTCCAGGAATCAGCTGGGCTTGTCCCCTGAACTAAAGTTGGCAGTCTAAGAGACAACTGTTTACCATAAGCTGTCTGTTGGTGTCACAGGTTGAATAATAATAAGTGTGCATGCATGGAAGAACATACACACTTGCTGGGTTCGATCAGGTGGCAGACATCTGGGCCATCGGCAGGGAAACGCTAAGGTGCCAAAGCCAGCAAATCGGGGGGGGGGGGGGTGTATATGAATAATGTATATCATTTCTAATAAGAACACTACCATGCTTGTCCAGGAAGGGTGATTATCCTGTAAGTTTCCTAGTGTAAAGTACCGTCATTCTTTTTAGAGATTCTTTTTAAAGATATTCATAAGAAATGTTTTTCCTGCATTTTTGTAACTATGGAAAATCATCACCCAATGGAAAAAAAAAAAATAAACGATTGTGTGAAGTCAGCTTTAACATGGTCTTGCCATATGTCACTCTCCCAACACAAATCTAACAGCGCTATGCTACAT
Source organism: Spea bombifrons (assembly GCF_027358695.1). Taxonomy (NCBI): domain Eukaryota; kingdom Metazoa; phylum Chordata; class Amphibia; order Anura; family Pelobatidae; genus Spea; species Spea bombifrons. The sequence continues at coordinate 89,039,857 of NC_071088.1, read as the reverse complement.
AGTAAATAGTAAAAACTCCAGCCTAGGCCCAGCGATAAAGCGTCTCTTGTCCTTCAAGGAGGACATACGAAGAAGAGGGCTTATCCTCCAGTATATAATCCTGCACAGCGGGACAGCCTTTCAAAGAAATACCAAAGCGGAACCATGAATCGCAAGCTGCTGGTTCTTGCTCTCTTCGCTGTGTACTTAGCATCATCCAGTAAGTAGACTTATTTGCTTGGTCGTTATTCCAGCGTCTCCTATTATTACGTGGTTCTTGATAACCACATCAGGTCCAGATCAAAAGCTTCTCTAAGTCTGTCTGCCTTACCAGAGACTGACTTGCCTAAACTCTAATACACAGTATGTACCATTTATTGGTTAATCTACATTTCTATGCTATCCTTATAGGGTGCTGTATTTTTATCACTATTATTTGGCTTTTTTCATATGCTTAAAGTGCTCTATAGGGCAATTATTGTTTGGCTTACTCATCTCCCCTGGAGCCTAAGTGTTCCTAAGCCGTTTTCTGCTTCCATCTTGAGGAATGGTTTAAAGAAGTGATGTTAACCTTTATTGGTACTTTAATACGCATTCTTCCAAAATTAATAAATATCAAATAAAAGCTTTTACCTGACACAAGGGAGACTATTTTGGGGCAGCAGCTGCCCTCTTCCTCCATGATTACTATTATTTATTATTATTGTTTTACATCATATTTCGTAGCGAATGTTCTTGCCACTGATTGGTTACTTAAGCTAGCTGGATCATACTGGAGACGAATACATCACAGGCAGGGAGATGCATTCAGCCAACTGCATCTCCTGCAGGGCCTTTAGCCGGAGGGTGGGTACAAGGGCAAATTTGTGTGCATTTACAAAAGGGGCTATAGGATGGCTGAAGTGCCCCTTCAAACATGTTTACAGGTAACTGACCTAGTCTGCAGAAGAAAGAGAAATGTATGTAAACTCAAAATGGTAAGAAATGTTTTAATAAACTAAAAAAAGACATGTACACCATTTTTTGCATGACTAGTATATTTTATAATATATATTATATATATATATGTGTGTGTGTGTGTGTGTGTGTATGTACATACTGATGTGACATATAGATAGCTAATTAGAACTCACTTTGTGAGCCAAAGGTTGGTTCCATTCATCTTTAATGGTGCCTTAATGGATAAAGGTACTGATACGGTAATTATATAAGAATACAATGTACATCATGCTGTGCAAAAACAGTACATGCGACGAACTTAAAGTAAAATGGATTAAATGCAAAACAGCAGCTATAGTGCTTTCAGTGTAATTATTCCAATAACGTTGAGATCTGTCATAACTAGAAATGCCTCATTTGTTCCTTGCCAAGTACCTGTGAGTAAAAAAAAAAAAGAAACTTTCATAGTTAATAGCATATTCTCAGGATATGTAAGAACTGGAAGAACTGTAACAACTTCCAAATTGTTATGGAAATTACTTTTTCGGTACTTTAACTTTGCACTGAAAAGGGAAATTATTTTCCGTTAATAGTGGTGAATTTTTCATGAGCTAAAAAACTTTTATTAGGAGATGATACACAGAATGTTAGCTGCTACAGTAGCTTGCAGCATTTCCTGGTGTCCTTCTTAGAGAGGGTTAATGGTCTCAATTTGGCTGTAAAAGTGGAATTGAGCACAACATAAAAAGCATAAAAAGGCTTATATTCAGATTCCCGGTTTGCTGCTGGTTTGGCAATGACCAATAAACACACAAATCCAATAGATGGTTTTACTATACAAAAAAAAATATTCTATGGTTTTCTGGTGCAGATCAGGGACTTTGAAAGTTAAATATATATTAATTCTGATACTACATTACTATAATGTGTCGGAATAGAACTAAGGCACAAATTGTACACCCACGCCTAGACTCTGTTTCACAAATATTTTTTTTTTGACTTGCCACATATGCGGAGCTTGCAAATTAAAACAACACCAAATGTGACTTTCAGCCGTGAAATGATGATATGATTCCCCTAACATATGGAAATTAGCCATTTAATTAGCTTTTGCAAGGACAGTCAGATGTGACTTTTAGTTTAAAGTAGATGTTCCACCATCTGCGTATGATAGCAAGATGTCACCTTTGTTCACGATGGAAATGCTGGGAGGATTAATACCTCTTCGTGCATTTGTACAATTTCCTTGCGTGTGGCTGAATGAATAACCCACAAGCCAGAGCCAGAAGGCTTCTGCTGCTTACCAACGAGCTTCAGCGCCGAGCCATGCAGGATTTACAAGGAACCCAATGAGAACCCCGGTGTGCATGCGCAAATATTGATTTTGAATGGAGCACTTTCTTGCGATTGGCTGCTTAAAGCTGCTAGAGCTGTCATGAAACTGCTAGAAGAGAAGAGAGTGGGTTTTTTTTGTTTATTTTTTACAAGAAGTATATAATACATATAAGACAAACTTTCCCGAAAATGTTTTATTACTGTTACTAAGCATTATAAATAATTATTCAAATATATTGGTTTTAAACCACCTGTATGCTGTGTTATCTTAGACCAGTCTACTAGACAAACCACTCTGACGCCTTGTGGTAAATAATGGAATACACAGTCTTAATCACCCAAGTACGAAAGGATTTAATGAGATAAGCAGGATTTAGCGTTGCCATAAACAGTCCGTTTAGTGTGCTTCAGCTCAAAGTATCACATGACTCAACAATGGCAGTCTCCAGGTCTGTAGATAAAGGAAGCCTATTGCAATCACTGAAACGACTGTATACAGTGCTGTAATTAATGATTCAGGGCAACAATTCATTGACAACACAGAATGTTACAAATAAAATTGATAGAAGGCCAATAATGGCGCGTTGTGTATAGCATGGCGGGCTAAATGTTAGCTCTAGCACCCAAAAACATAAAGGAATAAAGGTCCCTCCACAGGTCCAATGAGGCATTAAGGTGCCTTCTTGTAACCTGGACAAATCATTAAAAAAATCCCAAAATAGGCTGGATGTGGTAAAACCAGGGGACCACGCAATAAACACAAGACATATGTACCACACGCAATGTTGAAATGCTTACTACCTGCTCCTGCTTAAAATCTATAACCATGGAATTTGATGGGAAAGCCCAACTAAGCTGCACATTTTCCCTTCCATAAAAACACATTATTGAAAAGAAAAAGAGTAGAAAACCGGTAAAATGAGCACAGAATGGATCCAGTTGGGATTTAAGTTATTGTTATGCAAGGTGCCACATGAATACATGTAGAATTGCAAGTAGAACACCTTTTAAGTTTCAAGCGGAGCCCTCAAATCAGAGCAATCCGGGGATAATGTGTGTCAGTCTGTGTTATAGTGTGTGTGTCTGTGTTAATTATGTTGGGGGGGGCACTTGGTTTTATATGCCCCTGGGGCAGAAGTTGCCAGCCATGACCGGGGTTTTGTGTTTAGCCTATGGTACACCCTACAAGTCCCACACTTGGTATTTTTCCTTTTTTTTCTCCATTAAAACTGCCCTTAAATAAATAGTCTTTAACAGAACTGAATATTTAAAGAAGGGGGATGTTATTATTAAAACGAAACATTTTTCAACAACACAATGTTATTTAGCAACACTTTGTAATACTCATTTGTATTTTTTTTTCTTTACCTTACCTTATAATGTATAATTGATGTATTTTATGTTTCTCGTTCTCATCAGGCTTATCAGCTGTCATAAAAGGAAAAGGTATGTATACTGATATAGCATTGTACACTAATGGAGAAAAGCAGTTTATAATTTGCTTCATTAAATAATGAAATATAAGATGATTACAAAATGATTCCGAATTCAACAAAGAATGAGTATCTGTGTCTATGTATGTATGTGTGTGTGTATATATATATATATATGTGTATATATATATATATATATATATATATATATTTTAGTGGTACATTTGCCAAACAGTGAATAATTCACTAACTTCACATTTCTTCCATTTTCCTACACAGTGAATGCTATTTTATGCCATACTACATATAACTTTCTTACCATTCAGTTAAAGTTTCTTCCACTAGGTGGAGTTTGAAAAATCTATGAAATAAAGGCGATTGATAAATAACCAAGTAAAGTAATCCAGTTTGATCTAAACATACACAGATATATATGTGTAAATATTATTACATTACACATAATGTTATAAATGAAATATTAATGTGAACTGTATGGATCCAATATATGTATATGTAAATGAATGACATACAGATATTACAGGTGTTAGTAGTGAAAGTTGTGAAAATGTAGAAAAGGGGAAGAGCTCAACAAAAATTCTGAAACTTTATGACAAAATGTATTAAAATGTAATAACCTGTAATAGCAAATATACATTAAAAGCATGGCTCAGTGATATAGCTCCGTAAAAGTGTTTGGCACCGATCCAATGAGTTTGGGATATATCTCGTTCTTTTCAATGTTCATGCATTCTACTGTCTTTGTGCAGACATAGTGGAAGTACACTAGGGATCTAGTTACTGTCTAAATACTACATAACACAATGTCTATCATAATGTAGACAGCTTTGAGACACTGTGTGTGACAATTACCGTGATATATTCCATGGTAGAAAGTTAAGAGACCAGTTACAGGGACAATTTTCAGAAGAAACAGAATGGTTCGAATGGTTGGATAAGTACAAGAACCATGAATATAATTGAGATCAGAACTGAACCAGGATAAGAACAACATAAAAACATTTCTAAAAGTGCTGCTGCAGAATTGCTTAAACACAACTAGCTGGGAAGTGATGACATCAAAGTTTCTAGGTTATCACTGTAATGTACTGAAATGTTGAAGTTTTGGTCATGTATAGTTTCATATATATATGTATATATATATATTATATAAATTGTTACCTGTTTTTACATTTATCCCAGCTGATGCTAGAGAGAAGAGAGCGATTCCCAACTGGAGCATGTCTGCCTCTGATTTCTACGGCTGGGTGGAAGAACTTCGCAGATTGGGTGCTTATGATAAAACTGATGAAATGGCCAGAATTTACTGGGCTCACTTCCCAATTGCTTCCCAGCTGGGTTATGATGTACCTGATGCTGAAGAAGAATCTTAGAGACGTTAACTCCTTAACTTTAATTACCTCAACCTAATGAGGTAATCTGGCATATTATTTCCTAACATTCTTTTTTTTTAATAAACACTACCGTGTAAGCGGAACTTATTACACATTCAAAATGACTTTTGTTGATCCTCTGGTAATTAAAATATTCCTTGGAAGTACTGTGTTATTGGCTTTGTAAGGTATTTGATTATGTCCAGAATATGATTTATTGTAATGTGTTCCTTTTAACATGTGATCTGTTATGCTATTCACAAAGAAATGAGACATTTTTTTAAGGGGAAAAAAAGAAACCACAAAAGTGGTGTAAAAATGATGCCTTTAATCACTACCTGAAAGAGAGAGTAGAGAGTAAACACTTTTAGGTCGCTGATGTCCGTTCCTTGGGTGGTGTTTTGATTGTGACGACATAATGTTTTAATGGTCTTATGATCATGACATCGGGTCTTATGATTGTGATGTCATTATGCTATCATCTTAACATTATGATATAATTAATGGGTGTTTTGATTGTGATATAATGCTTTAATTGTTTTATCGTAATGAGATCATAGAGGTGTTTAATGCTTTAATTGTCTTATAATTATGACATCATAAAGGGGTCTTATGATTGTTAAGCATAGCTATGTCTGAAGATGGCACCTCAGAGTCCTCAAAGCTTTCTTTTCTGTTGTCTAACATGAAACAATCCTTTTATTTCTAGTAAAAATGGTGCATATAGTCTTTACGTTTGTGATACTAATAATATGTATGATTATATTTGTTCAGTGGAGCTTTTGATGAGGTTTACATAGTAAACAGGGGGGTGGACTTCACCAATCAGAAATGTCCTGCACTTTTTATAGTATAAAACACCCCATAATGTGAATAATTACATAATCTATATGTGTCAAGGTTACAAGTGTTGATACTGTCTTGGCAGGTGAGCAGTCCTATAATTCCCAGCAACTGATATAGTGTTTTGTGGCTTTGGAGCTGTGCACATAAAATGATATCCGCATTAATATTTAGTTTATTAGGTGGTGTAACGGCAACCTCATCTTGCAACATAAATAATAAATGAAATTAATAATGATTAAAACAAAAACATCTAATAGTCTTGGCCTAGCCAAGCCCATTGACAGATTTATATGTTGGGATCCTTTATTGGATGGTGGATAAAGTGTGTGTTTTTCTTAAACTGACATGAGTCAGAGCGTACTGACTTACAACTAGGACACAGATCACATATGGAAATAAAGCTAAATATGCAAACAAAGGCTGTGCACAGAGGTAAACAAACCTAAATGTTGTGTCCTTATTAATCAGTACGAACAAATGGGCAGCATCATATAGTAACAAATCAGCATCCATGTGCCATCAAAACTGAGTCCAGCCTGGGCACATTTCGGACAATGGAATTAGGGTTACATTACGTAGGGCAAACAAACATAGAGACACAGCACAATATAACTATTACAAATATAATTGTAGATCTAAAAGAAAATATCCCCCTCTAACATGGATTTAGCAATGCTGGAGAATTTCCAATTAGGTTTCATTGCCAAAATTGTATCTATTGCTTCACAATTCTGAATAATCACACTCACCTTTATATGACACCGAATGCTTTGAGTGTATCACATTACCCTGTCGTCTGGAAAGTAGAACAGCAAAGGTTATCGGCAACCATCAATCTAAATCACAGTTAGAATATGAAGATACATGTGAATCTGGAAAAAAAGGTCAACCTTTTTGGTCATAGCTGCATTTTTCATGTATAGTCATGTAGTGAAGAGCATTCTGCTGTGGACCATCTTTCTTAAAAGCAGTGGCATTCCCTGATGTCTCCAGAGTTGAGGTCAAGTTATATAGAGAGACAGATAAACGTACTCATTCACTTGCATTAACAGTACTTTCAGAGACTAGTAACATCTGTTTCAAGAGAGAAAGAAACCACCTTGCCCCAACTAGTCACTAACAATGTCATGTTTCTAGTTGACCTGCTTACAGAGAAGATAGATTAGTTATAGCACTTTTACTATTCCAGACAAAGAACCTGCTGCTTAGATGTGGATCTTAATATGTTACAGAGCATAGATTATTAATACAATCTGTTTTTTACTTTTAGCTAAGAAATTCCTAATGGGGTACTTTATTAAATATTTTAATAGTTCAATAAACTAATATTCTATATATTATCATACTGATCATTCTCTATGATGGTCACAGCAAATGTTATTCCTGAAAAAAAAAATACAGTATATGTTAGATATTTTTCAGGAGTGGTTATATTGTTCACTAGTCATGCTATCACATTATTACATTAATTTAATTAAGCTTTGCTAGAAAATTAACACTATTTTATATTCTCAGTTGTAATCGTTTGTTTTCATATTATGGGCAATAAATCTTCTGCATATTAAAGCTGCAATGGACTAATTATTATAATTACGAGTATTTTATATATATTATTACGAGTGTTTTATATATATAACTTGAAAATAAGTTTTACTGTGTATAAATCATGTCTTTAATTGTTGGTTTTCGTAAATTTATAATGCATATATTTTGACAAAAAAACCCATCCATTTTTAAATATATACATATATATAAATTTTTATTTTACACATTAAGAAATAGTGGAAAAGATATTAAATTCATTTATTGTAAAACATACATGGATGCTCATTTATCTGAAGCGTTGCCCAGCAATGTAAAACAATGTAAAACTTAATAATGCCTGAAAGTAGAACACATTAATCCATACTTTGATATTCCTATTGGACATGCTCTTCTGGAAACATTGGCTAAGGCTTACATTTTGAGTCCAGAAATATAATAGATATTTCCATACAATCTTTTGCTTTTTAATGAACAATCTCTGAAACAAATTTTATTCATAGAAAATAATGTTGTTGTTTCGCGGTTGGGCCAGTCAAAGTCTAAGTGGCCCTGTGTTTTGGACTCGCCCGGGGGGGGGCAATTGCCTCTCTTCCCACAGTCCAACCTTCCCCTGCCTACTTCTACAGTTTTTATCCATACTACTCAGCTACGCTGACTAGGCCTAGGGTGGCAAGTCCAAGGGAGCGGCAGCCCATCTGCTGATGATACAGGAGCCTCACAATTAGTGCCTTTACTGCCAGTGCGTAATGGTTCTTATACCTATTTGGATGCAGGTGACTCAATTAAGTGCGTCTTTGACAAGTCAAGATTTCCATCATGATCACTATCATAGCCGTTTGCTTAACACATTTGGAGAATTACTACGTATACTCTTCACAATGGGTTATTAAATAGATCAATAGGGTTAGGGATAGAATGTTCTTAGGTATGCACATATTAATGATACAAGCTCTTTTAAGGGACGGTTATATATATATAAAAAAACATCCATTCCTATTTAAGCAGTGATTGCCTCGTGAGATCATGGCATATTGCTTCACTGATCAAATATTAATCTTAAAATGTGCATTAGCCTGTACCATTAACTTTATTCATCTAGTTTAATTGTAATTAATTTAAGTGTTTTTTGATAACATTTACTATGTGCCTGAGCATTCTAGCTGATAGATTATGAGCATACCTGGGCTCTACCTTTCCTTCACCTTATGGGATCTGGGAGGAGGTGTAAGCAGAGTGAGATACACTATATGGACACCTGACCATTACACCAACAGGGACTTTTATGACATTGCATTCTAAATACATAGACATTCACATGTGTCCCCCCCTTTGCAGCTATAACAAATTCCACTCTTCTGGGAAGGCTTTCCACTATAGTTTCTGAGGGTTTCTTTTCCTCCTTCAGCATACCAAGATATTTTGTATAATGCTATTTGGGAACAGTTTGGGGAAGGCCTTTTTCTATTCCAACAAGGTCCATAAAGACATGGTTGGATGAGTTTAGTGTGGAAGAACTTGACCCCATAGGACACCTTTGGGATGAACTGGAACGGAGATTGCGAGCCAGGCCTTCTCATCCAACATCAGTGCCTGACCTCACAAATGCTCTTCTGCATGAATGGGCAAAAATTTCAGTAGAAACATTCCAAAACCTTGTGGAAATCCTTCCTAGACGAGTGGAAGCTGTTATAACTGCAAACGAAGGGCCAACTACATATTGTCTATGTGTTGTGGCATTCATGTAGGATTGGTGGTGGAAGGGAGGTATGTTTCTCCTAGATTCCTTTCCTATGTGAAGTAACACCAGAGTCTTCCACCTGCTAGGTGATTAATGTAGGTGAATGAGAGGGCGGATATAAAAGGGAAGCCAGGAGGGCAGGTAGCTCTCTGGCTGAGGACACAGAAAGCCTGTCTGTGGGAGAGACATGTGAGTAAAGTGAGTAAAGGTTGCTGGACAATACGTGTTAAGTTGGCAGAGAGAAGCTGTCCAGCTGGTAGTGAGTAAGTGCCGGACAGGCAAGGTATTTCTTTTGTTGCTGTGTTGTTATATTTCTTTTGTCTTTGCAACCTTTCTAATAAACCCGACCCTGTGTCAGATCGCACAAACTTATTGCTGTTTGCCTGGTTTGAATGAAGACGGGCACTTGTCCCTTGACCTCAGCGAGGGGCGACCCCAGACCTATCTCACAGTATATATATATATGTCTATGTATTTAGAATGCAATGCTATAAAAGTCCCTGTTGATTTAATGGTCAGCTGTCCCAACACCTTTGTCCATACAGTGTAGCTTTGCTAGGCCTTTATGTTTGCTACATAACATAGGAGTGGTAAGTGGACAAACCTGTTGGTAAGCAGGTCAAACATATCTACCTCCCACCTTTAAAACAAATTGCTACCCCAAAGGTCTGTGTTGTCTTATGATTTTGTAGACTAATATAAAAGACTAATTCATTTGAATTATTATTCATTAGGTTAGTCTTTGCAAGAACTGCAATGCTTGAAAGAATTCATCTGAATGTAATAACTAGTAAAATACAAGACTTGGAAAGAGGCATCCAGTTATAAGCCAAAAAGCAATGTTATTTAAATCAAAATGGTAAATTATTTGGCAATGTTGCCCTGCAATAAAAGAACGACATCTGTTATGCACAGATATTTATAAATATATTTATTTAACTTCAGAGAATTTATTTGCAATATGGTCATTGCTGAATCTCGGCACTGAACGACGTGTTAAGCCTGGAGTCTACTGAGCATGAAAATACATTATCCTGCTTTGTTCTCTCTGACTTTGCCAAAATATTCATAGCATGCAAGATCTTGAAAGACTGAAAGCCAAGGCTGGAAAAAAGGCTGATGGGTACATACAATCAAACCCTTTACAATATGATACAGTTCTGGCAAGAAGGATTTTTTTCCCTTCAAAACTAGAAAGAGCCAAACTGGGGTGTTTTGCCTTCTTTTGGATCAACAGCAACAAATTAACAGATATAGGAAAGGCTGAACTTGATGGACGCATGTCTTTTTTCAGCCTATATAACTATATAACTATGTAACTATGTAACCATGTCATTGCTCTTTTTCATTTTGAGTGAAGCATGTCTGGCCAAAGACAATATGAAAGGGCTACATCTGTATTTCTCAGCAACGTATCTTCCTGATTTGAAATTCTGCAAAGATAAAAGCGCAGTTAGGAAGCAGAACCAGATGACAGTCAGGATATTCGCCTAATTAAAAAGCTTCAAACGTATTCCAGTGTATGAAAATGGGCCAATGTCAGGACTGTGCAGATAATTCCTTCTTCCCAACCCACACCGTGGAGAATTCATCTTAACAAATACTCCTCATTGAACAGCACCGTTTTGGTATAAAAGCTTTGTTCATTTTACACGTTAGGTTAATTAAAAGTGGCAGTGTATGTAACCCTTCCTTGCAAAGTCTTTGTGATGGAATTTCTGAAAAATGAATATAATAATAAAAAAGTTATTAGGTGGTACATGTGCACAGTACTGCATAAGAAATGCATTGCACCTTTTCTCCTTGTCGGGCAATCTGGAGTTTACGCTTTTATAGTCTGCTCCATGGTGTATGAGCATCCCGATGGGTGGCTTTCTCACTGGTATCTCACAGTTAAAATCTATGCTTAAATATAGATGCCTTCATTTAAAGTCTGACAAGTCATGGTTTTCATATGGACCATTGACCATCCTATTTAGATAGCACAATCAGCAAGTCACAACAGAAACATTGTGATGGACAGTTAAAGGCTTAGTATTTGAAGAAACACAAGATCAGGGACTTTGTGAAGTTCTGAGGTATGATGCCTGTCAGAAGATGTCATCCAAGTCCACATTTATGGGGTATAACTCTAGTCCCCACTGAGAAATAAAAAGAGAAACGCTGGTACCTTTTGGTCTAGCCAAGTGGCCCATCTTCCTCTATATGATCTTACCCCCGACAATGCAATAAAATCTTGTGCATAGCTTCCCTTCTACTTACACTTGGTGCAAGCTGCCATCTGCTACCACAGGGTCACATGATGTCAAGTTAGACGACCCCACTGAGCGGCCACCAATAATAATTGGGGTCATAACTTGACCACTTCTTTTGTTTGGTAGCTGAAACAATTGTTGTTTGATATCGCACAGAACACTAAGATACAAGGTCCAGTCTCATCTGATCGGCTGAGACTTAACACTGACATTATCATGGAAGACAAAGTTCTTTTTTAAAGTATAGTGCTCCTCCTATAAAGAAGAGTGAATATTAATATACTCTATTACTCTAAATAAATAAAAACAATTAAAGCTCTTACCTGACACAGAAGACTATGTACTGCAACAGCCCTCTCCCTCCATGATCTGACTGTTCTTGCCACTGATTGGCAACTTGAAGCTGTCAATCAGTGGCAGGTAAGTCAGAACACGTTCCTGGATGCAGAGTTCACCTGCCAGCGATGCAGTTGACTGGAGGTGAGTATATCGCGTGCAGAGACACATCTCCTACAAGGCATTTAGCTGGTGGGTGTGGAAAGGGACATATGCATACTGACGCTTCTTCCAATCTATACATTTAAAAATAATGACAAAGCTAGAACTGGCTGACCAAGTCAAACTCATACATAACTCATAAATGAACTCATCACAAGCTGCAGAATCCCCCCTTTCAACTGCAAAACTGTCAGGGTTCCACCCTACAAGCCTGGAGTATGCGAGAACTATACATAGTTGTGTCTACCGGCAGCCACTAGTGGCCAACCTTCCCTCTCAGGGAATTACTTGTGACAGCTGAGCCACGTTACCTGAGTGTAGTTCTGCCCTTATATACCTGCTCTGGCGTTCAGTCTGGGGCTTGGCATTGAAGTGTTTTCCATGTTGCTGGTTCTCTGCTGCCTGGTCCTATGCTGTTTGTTCTCTGTTGGATTCTGCCTGTTTTGACTTGACGTGTCCTGACCTTGATCTTGGCTTCTGATTTGGCTCTTGTGATCTCCTGGTGCTGACCTGGCTTGTCCAGACCTTGCTGTTGGCTTCCAATTTGGCTTTTGTTTCTGTGATCTCCTGCTATTGACCTGGCTTGCCTGATTACATGTGCCCTGAGGGCTACGTGCCCTGCCTGAGGGCTGCCTGCCGCGTGCCCTGCCTGAGGGCTGCCTGCCGCGTGCCCTGCCTGAGGGCTGCCTGCCGCGTGCCCTGCCTGAGGGCTGCCTGCCATGTGCCAGCCGTGTTTCTTGTCTGAGGAGTTCCACTCTGCAGTTCCCTTATCGGAAGTCCGCTATGCGAAGTCTGTGTCCTGCTGTGGTGCATCTGCATTTGTGGCTTTATCACGCTTATTGACCAGTCCTGTTTCTCCTGTTCTGCCAGCACACTCCAATATAGACTGTTATTTAGATATACTCTTGTGTCTTTATTTGCCTGTACCCACCTACCAGTCATGATGCATCGTGGGGTACAGACAGACCTCTTGGTATCCCCTGCAACTGGGCTCCTACCTGACCTGCTTGTCCGGGTCCTGACAAAAACAGGACCATGTAACATTAAAGGGGGCCACATACTTCTCATATGCAGTAAAATGCATATAATGGCTACAGTGCCCCTTTAAGTTACAAACCACTTCCATGCAAATTATTTAGCTGTCTGCCAAAAAAAAAAATAAAAAAATATATGCTTATATTTTTACAAATCAATGTCAGAATGCTACAAGCTAGACAACTTAATTAAATGAAATTGATTAAGGTAACATTCCATTATTTAGTTATTTGCATGTAAATCTTTCCTACTATACTGTACACTGTAATGGTTAACTTTTCAGTGCCATATGGGAAAACAATCAACCATTCAACTAACAATCTCCAATTTTTTTTCCAGAGGCCCTTTTTTTTGTCAACACATCAGATTTTTTAATCTGCCAGCAAGGAGGCAGCTCAGCTGACCCACTTCCAGTACATTATTCACTGCGTATGACCTCAGTCTGATGATGCCAACCTTTTTTGCTGACATTTCAAGTTCTGTTAAAATGTCAGCTGCCAAATAAGATTCCATTTTCTCAGCTTTTCTAAGAGCAGTAAAATTGTGCAAGCTGTAAAAAAAAATATCTACTGCACCAAAGGGATATTTAACCTCAAATATGTTTATAATTAAATGTGTCAGTTTTTAAGCCATAGCTGGCAGTACAGTTTAATTCACCAAATGTCAGAAAAAAGCTATAATTATTTTAATCTATGAAATCATCTGGATTCGCATTTAGTGGCGAGATTTAGGGATATGCTAATAAAAAGCATGAATAGAAAGATCTAAGAGCTGGACGTTGGACTGTCACCATTACTAACAGTTAGTAATCAGAAATTACTAAGAACGTTTTAGGGTAGTGTATGGATAAAGTTGAAATTAGAATTCCTGTACTATAAAGAAAAAAAAGTGTAATATACCTGGAAAACGGCATGATTACATGTCAAAAAGCATTAGCCTACGTTTTTTTTTGAGGAAAATATTTTCTTAAAGTACTCTTACATCACTTTAAACTTTTGGTCCAATGAGCCTCCTACCGAAGCACAATTTGGCAAACCAGTTATTTCCAGTGAATATAAAGGTATATGATACAAAAGTTGCATATTATTTTGGGTTTGTGTGCCAAAAAAACCCCAAAAAACATCCCACCCTGAAAGCTACTAATTATAAGATGAACATACTCTGCTTACAGAGGGATGCTCAAAAATGGTCAACTAGAAAAAAGAACATGATAGCAATTAGCCGTCCAAATGCCTAGTTAAAAGTAACATCCTCTCATTCTAGACAGGCCATTTTGTGCACGACCTTTCTTGTCAGGTACTCAACATTCTTTAAATTGTTTCCCGTCCCATACACGTGTTCTGGTTCCAACTGGTTTGATCTTGTGGTCATGTTCAATTTTCAGTTGTGCTGTTCCACCAGATTACCGCTTAACCACTCATTTTCTTACATAAAGAATTCAGATCCCCTGAATCCGATAGGTTGGCAAGGCCATATTAAGGTGCTTGGGGCACCTGGAGCAATTGTGGGCCCAACATAATATTACCACACAACACACAGGTGAAAACCCGAGGCATTTAAGCTCCTGTAAACTACCCTAAAGCTGCTATCAGCCATCGAACTTCAAGCAGGGTACAAGCTCCTGCACAGCCTGTGACTAGGCACACAAGCCCATGTAACATGGAGGTATAGGAAAAATAAAGGCAGTTAAGCATCCATTCAGCGCCTCTCATAGCCAAGTAGATGCCATGTAGGGCTGCCACATCTGGAGAAAAAAATTAGTGATACTTTCTGCTCCTCACCGTTTAAGTGATTGCCCACCCTAAACCTAATAACCGGTTGTGGCACCCTTGGAGGCAACTACAACAATAAAATGTTTGTTATAACTCATTTGAGCAGGGCCCTCCTTATCGCTTGCTTGTGTAAGTTAAGGTCTAAGGAATTAAGGTCCACTTTTCTTGGACCCATACAAACATTTCAACAGAAAATACTAATACACATACACTCATGCAAACACCATACGCTTACACACTCTAACACCATATCGTAACAGACACACACATGCTAACATCATGTGTTTACAAACATTAACACCTTACAGTAACACACACATGCTAACACTATACACCAGTACATACGTGCTCTAACACTGCCTGCAGATATACACACTAATGTTACTGCTATACAGTAACACACAAAGCAAAATATACACACGCACACTTATATCAATGCACACACTATTAAACA
This sequence comes from Spea bombifrons, assembly GCF_027358695.1. Lineage (NCBI taxonomy): Eukaryota > Metazoa > Chordata > Amphibia > Anura > Pelobatidae > Spea > Spea bombifrons. Next base: position 89,024,637 of record NC_071088.1, on the reverse strand, counting down.
GCAAACTCACACCCGCTGACTCTAACACTATATATATTGTGTGTGTATGTTGTGTGTGCATTTATATAAGTTTGTGGTGTTAGTATGTGTGCGTGTTTTCTTGTGTATATATATATAAAATACATACACATATTCTACAGTGCACATACATAAACATATACACCCACACCACTACAGTTCTACTCAGTGAAATAACACAAAATAATAATAAAAAATAATAAGCTATTTCTATACACACAGTAACACACTTATACACACACCACTAACATACTTACACACACCACTAACATACTTACACACACAAATTAACAAATGTACTAGCACACAAAGTAGCATACTAGCATACTTCAAACACACATTCAATAACATACCTACACACACAGTACCATTCTCACACCCACATACTAACATACACACATACAACAACATGCTTACACATACTAACAAATTTATTTTTAATTACACGTGCACTACCTTTGTTGGGTCAGGAGGGGGGTAGGCCTACGCCAGCTCTTCTCCCCCCTCAAGGCGCTCATACCCTAAATCTGACCAACAGGAAAATACATCATATTCTGGTGCTCAGACTCAATGTGCTGTGCCTGAGGAAGTGCAGATGGCAGCACCAGCTGAGCGCTAAGTCTGGGGGGAGCAAGTGCTAGGGGGCTGCGGGTGCAAAACTGGAAGTCTGGGGGGAGCTGCTGCTAGGGGTCCACAAGGACCACTGCAAAACAATATGATGTTACCTAAATTCTCATTGTAGTATTATATGACAACAAGACAAGCATTTTAACCCATTCTAATTACTTTAAATTACAACTTTGTCTGGCACATAGCTAAGAGATATGTTAGGATTTTTCTCTTAATCAGGTCTGTGATGTGATCACGATCACAAATGAAAGAGAGGGAAATGCCACAGTGCCGTTCTGATCGCAACTCATGGGGCTCCAGGCCCATTAATCCTTTTATCCCGCTGTCAAGACACGAAAACGTTACATATTCTTGTCAATATTACTAAATGTCTGATTTCCCTGTGCCCAGAAGTAATGTTAGAATGTTTGTTGTATTTGTGAAGGTCATATCTGCAGAAAGCTGAATTGCTCTTATACTTATTATTTCAACTGATGATTACAATGAAGGACAATATACGGTAATTAAACACATCCCACAGTAAAGTTTAATTCTAAATATGTTTAATGAATCATGAATTAAAAAGTAATGCCAAAATAAAAAAAGGCAAATGTATTTTATGATTTAACTAGGAGATAAATCATTTCTCCATGCAACATCTGCATGCAGCAGTACATTGGCATCTGGTATCTGCGACTATGAAGAAACTTGATTCCTTACCCTTAGGATTCCTAGCCAGTTTTTTTTTTTTAGAAGAATTTGGAATTCATGGGTGTTTTTTTCTTATGAAAGTGCCTTTCGAATGAGTTTACCTCCTATTCCACCAAATCCCCTTCCTTCATATGTGCTGCTTGCAGGATACGCATAAATAAGGCTCACCTTGTCCAGATGCACATAGGACATTTTTGAAGGACCGCTTGGAAAGGACATAAGTAACTTTTTGTTTCTGAGGTAAAGTAACACTAAATTTATGTTTTGTTTTTTATAATACAGGAATGCAAGGCACATTGGATTTATAACAAATCACTGCTTGTTCCAGGAAAGTTTGCCTAGCATTTCCTTTTAATTACTTTAGAGCTCCTGAGGTGTAAATATTTGCTCTTGGCTCAGGACAGGAACACCATCATTCTAATCGGCTAAGAGAGTTTGGAAGTGATCAGCATCTTATAACGAACGTTATAATTACATTTAAGCTAACAGCTCAGTTTTATTCATCTGTTTTTTTATGTTGTGTTTTTTATGATATTTAGTTATTGTTTTTTTTTACTTAGTATTAAGATACTTTCTGCAAAAAAAAATACATTTTCAGTTTTACTTTTTCATTGAGGAACGGTTTATAATTTTTATATATTACTAATTTTTATGTTTACCCCTCAAAAAATGTTAGAAATAGTCCCCATTTAGTTCAATATTGTATTTAGATGAATTTTCATACAATCTGCAGAATGTCACACTAACTTTAAAAAAACCTTTATAATCTTGTTACTATATATGATCATAGTCTTCAGAAAAGCAATTTTCTCATCTAATATATATAATTTGCTTTTACTCAGTTTAGAATAACTTTAAAAATGTGTTTACCGGAAGTAAGAATAATGCACAATGGACACATTTCCAAAATAAATATTTTCAAAATTACCAATATCCCTTGACCTGTAAATTACAGGGCAATATTTAGTTTCATAAAAAAGTGATGCTTTTTAATTTGTAATATTCACTTGAGTTCTCAGAATTATATATGAACTATGATTATACCCAACGTCTTATTGTGTCTCATTGTACTATGGAATTGGAGTTCACTGAGGTAACTGCCACATAAGCAAAGGACTCAAAAAGTCCTAAGGCTGTTGGCTAACATCACTTTGGAATGCAGAGCAGAAATGTCTCGTATAGATCATGACTGACTGAAAGTACTCAGGGGGAAAATAGCAAATTGTAAGTTGTAAGTTAAAACAATGTAAAAAAAACCCCAAAAAGTTAAAGTGAGCAGTCAAGGGAGGTCAGGTGCATGATGGTGAATACTACTTTTTAAATGCCAAAGAGAAGTAAAAAAAATATAGGTTATTAAGCTATTAGGTTCTGGTTCGTTAATATATTTCAATGTGTTTAAACATTTATTACTCAGAATGTTTTGTATACGTTTTCTGTATGCTAATAATTTCTAAAGTTTAATAATTAAGTGTCCACAATGGTGCCGTCACATAAAAGATATGTTAAATCAGGGGTGGATCCAGAACCAGACCACAGAAGGTACATTCACATTAACACATCCAGACACTCACGCTAACACTTACACACCAAGACACTCAACACTAGCACAATGCAAACACACTAATACACAAACTCAGACACACACATACTAACATACTCAGCTACACACCCAGACACTCATAATAACACAACTAGACATGTAATACTACCACACCAACACTGCCATACACTCACATTAACATAACTGTACACACTAATACACATGCAGAGGGAGACAATCACTAAATGGAAACATTACCATATCCAGACCCACTCACATACATACAATAACATACCCAGACACGCCACAATGTGACCCTGGCTCAACCATGTCTTCTTCTTAAAATTACTCGTGGACCATCTCTCTTTTTTCGCAAATTAAATTTATATTGGATAGTGAAATCAGAGAGTGGACTCTCCAACAAATTAACACTTTGTGAATAAACCCTATTGAAAACAATGACCATACCTGGAAACCACCATGGCTAAGCTACCTGGATCTCTCCTTGCTCTGAAGGAGTGACTTCGTGAGAATTTAGAGAGTAGGAGGGGAGGTAAACAGGGAGTGAACATGGTCAAACGCTGCTCCCCTATCCAGAGAAAAATGAGAGTGACCTGGAGACCCAGGGAGGTAGCCAATGACATACACAAGTCGTGTCCCATACATTAGTATTATTGTATGGACACTTTCCCATACACTTTTACTTGCTCCTAGACTGTGTCAAAACAGTAAACAGTGCAGGTCCCCATGTTTTGAGTTCTTAATGTCTTGCAAATAAAATGTCCTTGAAAATATTATTGAAAAGCAGTGAACGTATTCCAAATACAAGGAAGTTATAGCCTAGGCTACACAAGACTATAGAAAAGTGTCCTTTGGGCTCATATGTTTTCGTCTTTAAAAGACAAAAAAAAAAAATACAACTATCCCTATATCCTATTTTTCTGAATCCTCTAAGTTAAGCTACCACATCCAGTGGCACAGTTCAAGCATTTAAAGACTGACGGAAACTTGGTCAATATGTACTCAACCCGCTGCTTTTCCAAAAGCAACACATCCAAGATGGTAGCATGTTTATAAACTGAGCTTTGTGTGGTAATTACTGCCAGTATTCATTGGAATGACCTAGAGTAACCCTCTACTAGAGGAAGCTGCTGAAAAGACTATTCAATGCTCTGTCCCCTCTCCATTCCCACCTACTTTATACACTTTACGACATTCTCTCTGCACACTGTTTTAGGTATCGGGGGAACAGGATCTGTGCAAAGAAGATGTCAACATCCAGGGAGAAAAGAGGGCTCTTGCCACAGTATACTATAAGACGTTTTGGACTTACTTCAGTAGTTCTGGTATTTCTACTAGTTATATTTATAAGTCCAGGTGAGTAACAAGTATTGCATTGATTTACTGTATGATGTCAAAATTACTTTCTTCCATGCACCAAGATTGCGTATCTAAATATATACACAAAAACACATTATCACCAAAAACCTTCAACATGCACATGGATATGCTGACCTTTAAGTAAAAAAAAATACAAATGATATACAGTGTTTATGAGAAAAATATTGAGTAATGTTTTATTTTGTTAAGTGTAATGCTTTTTTTCAATGAAAATAGTAAAAAAACAAACAATTCCATTCTGATATATGCATTGATAATTAAAAAGATACTTACTCAAATCCACTTGCATTATGCATAAAAAAGGTGTACTGAGCCAGCAGAAATCAAATAATTTTTTTACATCTATCTCACATTTGAGATAGAATCATAAATTAACCGGGCACTGTAAACCAACTATTGTTTATTGTATTATTATTACTGGTTTTAAATTATTCTAGTTTACACATCATATCTTCCCGCATTAAAGAAGTAGCTGGTGTATTTTTCCATTTCCCATGAGCATTAAGTATTTCTTATATTGGAATCCTATTGCCATTTTAAACAGGAACAATCTCCCTGTGCACTAACTACATCATACACGTTATACATGCGCTCTGGGTGCTAAAGATTGCTTAGATGCTCGCTGTGCCTCTGTTAATATATTCTCTTGTCCATCAGAGGAAAAAGAAGCAATATAAATTCTTGGAAATTTTCACATACAGTACAGCAAAATAACAGAATTAGCATTTTATTGATATTTAATGTAAATGAAAATAAAAGTGATTAATATGTTTTACAGGAAATTCTGTAACGTGATTGTCCATATTTAAGATTTTCATCCATCTAGATAGAATTTTTTATTTTAAACATTTAATTCATATTATTAAATTTTATTATAAGTGTTCAATATAGACCCCCTCCCCCACATAAGAGAGAGATCAGGTCTATGTTTAATGTTTGGATAAAATACATATATGAATTAAACAAATTTAAATAATTGACTATATTAATCAGAATAAAATGGTCACACTGCTTATACAAAACTAATGGTAAAAAGAAGACATACAAAACGTAAATACAAAACAGTAAAATAAACAAGAGTTAAAGATAGAAAAAAAAAAACACTACACAAAAGTAAAATAATCCATGGAATTATGTAGATGTTCCTTGCCAAAATGAAATTCAAGAAAGTCCAGGAAATTCCAAGTGTCTCTCAGATGCCCATTTTTACAGGGATCATCTTCTTTGGTGTTACCTGGGAGGGGAGTGTTTAGCCCAAACAGCTTATGACACTCATAACGGGATAGCCAGTAAAACCTGAACGAAAACTCTGATATTTTAAAATGTTATATTTGGTTGTTACGGTACCTTGTACACAGGGCCGGCCCTACAATGGAGCCGACTGGGGCAATTGCCCCAGGCGGCACTTTAGAAGGGGCGGCACTTTGCTGCCCCAAGTGTTTTTTTTTTTTTTTTTTTTGTTTTATTTCGTTTTGAAGCGGAGGAGAGAGAGAGAGGGGCGCCGAGTGGTTTTTCGCTTACCCGCTCGGCGCCCCTCTCTCTATCTCCTCTGCGGCGAGTTTCCCTGTTCGGTCTCGGTGCCGGCTTGTAATGCCGGGCGCCGGAAGTGACGTCAATTTCCGGCGCTCAGCATTACAAGCCGGCACCGTGGCAGAGCAGGGACTCTTTAAAGGTAAGTACCGGGGGGGCTAAATAATGCCGTCGTCGAAGTTTAAAATGATGCCCCCCCGCCCCGCGTCGGCGGGGGCGGCATTTTAAACTCGCCCCAGGCGGCGTTAAGTCTTCGGCCGGCCCTGCTTGTACAGTAATAACTCTGGGTTAATCATGTTGTCCATGTTATTAACAACATATAGGCAGGGCCAGACTTGTGATGATGAGGGGGCCCTGGCACTTTAAGGCTGGAGGCTGCCCGATGACGACTGGATTTGCATGGCCACATTTTATGTTTTTACCCTCATGTAGCATGCGGCTGAGCATATCCGGCCAGTGGCCGCAGAATGCAGCACCCAATCTCCCTATGGATCTGCAGATTGGGCGTGTATATGGCACTTTTGTCCAGGGGCCACAGGGCATTTGCCCGGTGTGCCAGATGGTCAGTCTGAGCCTGGATAAAGGGGACAAACATACTCTACCTGTTGGCTATAATATTATTTTTCTATTTAGTGCCATCATATTCCATAGTGCTGTACAATGGGTAGACAGGGCTATCTCCACTATCATTCTGGAGAGTACACTGTCAGGACAAAGAATATCTTCATGGTAGTTCTACTAATGACACCTAACCATATGAGTGTGTCATGGTGTTCTACAGCTGGAAAACTCACAATAACGTGCATAAAACGACAGAAAAATTTTATATATCAAATTGCGTAATTAAAATACATTATTACTTTTAGAAATGCCTCAATAGGTCACAACGGCACTTAAACGCCTTGATAAAGCCTTGCCTTCTAGCCATGCCTCTATCTGCCTACACCCCAAAAACTAAAATATCGCTTTGTCCATCTGACATATTTTGATGTATGCTTTAGTGTAACTTAATTAACGTCTTAAGGTTAGCTTGTGCTTTTGTGTGCAGTGTACTTGTTTTGGAGGTTTTTAGTTTAAATGTTCACACAGAGATTTGTGTGTCCTACTAAAAAGCAACGAACTCGCTATGGCGATTCTACGTTCCCCCTTCCCTTTTAATTATACCGTAACCTCAGTACATCAAAATGTATGTCAGTTATAAGCCCAATTGTGCTAAATTACATGGTTTACATTGACGAGCATTTTTTCTGTTTCTAGAATTGTCAAGTGGGAATAAACTTCGTATGATGCTACAGAAAAGAGAAGGTCAGTTCAGCGCGTCCTAATAAAACTCCTTATTTGCCCTGGATTTTATACCTTGCAGATGTGCGTACAAAGACATGAAAGAAAACATAAGGAGGTGGCCATTATCCCCTTTCCTTCAATTAACAATCTAAATAGCCGCAGCAGTCAACAATCAATTACTCAATGGGGTTTATTCACTCAAGGGAGAGTTGTGTTTTAACACCCTCACTTTATAAAAGTATAAGTGAAGGCAAAAAACACAATTGTCATCCAAACTCTCCTTTTAATAAACACCTACGTTTCTTATAGCCAGACACATAGAAAGAAAGCTGGTCATGGGAACAGGACAGCAAAACGCTAATAAAAGAGATTGATTTAATAGTTATTTTAAGAGTTATTCAACAGTTAGCTGGGAACATTTTCAACTTAAACTACCTGTGGACAGAGGACCCCAATTGGGATTTCAATACAGAGGGACACTTCCCAGACACACTTTTCTCTGAAGTCCTGTATATTTTCCTTAATGACAGATCCACAAATAATAAACAAACAATGTTACCCTTAACACCACAACTAACACAATTCACCAAAAACTACTGAAGGCCACACTTCTTGTACACCATAAGGCACCTAATTTAAGAAGCTAATGGTATTGGGAAGAAAATAAATCGTGCCTGCAGTGTTCTACAGCAGCAGATATCCAGTTTAATCATCATATATACCGCTGTCTGGCATTAACCATGGAGAGCTAATAAAAGCTTCAAGTAAAGCTACCACGTGTACATGTATTGTTAATTCGATACGTTGGTTTTGTCCGTTTGTATTGTAGCTTCTGCACCTGCTAAAACGGTGGTGGCTGTAGAAGGAAATAAAGCCAATGAGTTCTTAAATACACTAAAGAGACCAAAGCGACAACTCTGGGACAGGACTCGTCCAGAAGTCCAACAATGGTACCAGCAATTTCTCTATATGGGCTTCGATGAAGCAGTAAGTACAGAGAATTAACGACAAAATTCATCAATAAGAACATCTACCCTACAGCTTGGACTTCTATTTTCCTACGTATATGAAAATACTTTTTTAGCATTCTGATAACACTGACAATCTTTTCCAGAAATATGAAGATGACATGTCATACTGGAAGAACCAAGGCCGTGGCGGGAGTGAATACTATGGTGGTTTCCATCAGCATCATTATGACGAGGATTCAGCCATTGGACCCCGCAATCCCTATACCTTCAGACACGGAGCTGGGGTCAACTATGATGATTATTAGAGCCAGAAATTCAGTGCTGTACACCATATTTAGATTACAAGGAGCAGTTGAGCTTCCACACGTTTAGTATGATTAGTTGCTATACAATAGCGAAATAATAAATACACTATTATGCTCTTTTATATTTTGCCAGAAACCGATGTAAACGCCTTATATAAATTTTAGTTTAAAGTAGGATGTCATTTAGAGACCCTAAAAAATGTATGTAAATACAAAGTGCCGTGGGGTTTTTTTTTTGTTTGTTTGTTTGTTTTTTTAATGAGGGGCAGTTTGTATTCAACAGTGCATTTTCTGGTCAGATTTGAATCTTAGCTAAGATGCCAGTAAGAACTGCCTTGAAGAAAAAAAAAAGATGTTTGACTATCACTAAAGGTGTTTGCCCCAGTATAAAGCAGTGCTATGTACTAAGCATTCAGCACTAGAAATGGAGTAGTCCTTTTGAGGACTTTTTCCCCCAAAATAATAAAATAAGCTTAGTTAAAACCAGAATGTATGCATTTACTTACACAAGCATATGTAATTTATCATGAATGCTGCAAATAAGCAAAAGTGTGTGTGTGTGTGTGTGTGTATTTATATATATATACACATATACATCTATACATATACATGTACATACATATACATATACACACACACACACACACACACACACACACACCTAAAAACTACAGGTGGCCACTGTTTTTTAACCTACACTACTTGTAAACCATAAGGCACCTAATTTTAGAAGCTACCGTAATGGTATTAGGAAGGAAATAAATCATATTATAATTTTTACATTTTCGTGTCAGCAGTGTTCTACAGCCTGGAGATAAATCTGTCCCAACAATGGAACTGTACTCTTCCACAGAATGGAATAGAAGAAATGTCATACAAACAGTGATACCGTTTTACTACATCTTAGTTGATGAGCCAATCTATGTGTTTCTATTTTTTTATCCATATTAACCTAAGCAAGGATTACTATTCAAATTGTGTTTTGTTTTTGACATTAAATTGACCAAATACCTTAACCGGCCCTCTTGTGTAGAAAGATTTAACAATGTAAAAAGCATGCGTCCGTGTGGACTTCATATGCTGCATTTTTATTTTTAAGTTACAGGGAAACACGTTTTTATTACTGGTATGCACAAAATAATGTGCAGTTTCCTTTTTTTTAAAAATATTTAGTTTTTGAATATGTTTCGAGCAGTTGCATACTAACTAGCAATGTGTCCAAGATCTAGCTCTGTTTTCTTAGTCCAATATACTAAAAAAAAAACATAATTCCTTATCATACTACCACATGGCACGTGAATGTCTTCATTATCCAGACCTTGACACTCTCATTAATGAAAGCCTATGGAGGAAAGCATTTTAGTGGACAAGAAGGCCTACTTTAGCATTGATCAACAAGGAAAGTCATAACTGACAACGGCAGCCTTTAGCCTTTAGGAAGGTTACTGAAACAAGCCATGTATCCTTTAGTGGCAATCCACATAACTGTACAGAGTTTTTGTATTATATGTTTGATTTTTTTTTTTTTTTATGAGGATCACCCACTGATTTCTGAAAAGAAAAAAAAACTAAGAAAATAACCTGCAAGGTAGTTTTACAATATTTTATTAAAATAGCATATTCAACCACCATAAATTGATAATACTTTATTTTTTTTTATCCAAGATTACACGACAATACAATAGTGATTCAAAATAGTCTTATTTTTTAACAGCTGCTTTAAAATTCAAATGTACAGTTACTTGAAACTCTGAGGAAGAAAAACATTTAAAGAACAAAAAAAAAACAGAGTATAAAGCTTTTCAACAGAAATATTCAGGCCTTTCACCCCCTTAATACCACTTAAGGGGTTAAACTAAAACATATCGATATGTCAGTGCAACACTGCTGACCATACTGCTACCTCTGTATGCATAGAAGAACATCTTATTTAAAAGTACCCATAATTTCTTTTTAACATATATAAATAAAATTGGCATTTTACTTGTCCCACTTTCAAATTGTATCTTCAGTTTGAGGAAAAAAATAACAGTAATTTAAATCCCTTTGTGCTACGCAAGGGATGGAAAAAAAAAAAAAAAAGTTCAAAAAGCCAATGCTCTGCCAACCCCCTGCCCTCAGCAATTGGGTTGGAAACTGTCCAGACACCGCGGCAAAACAACGTCGCAGAGAGGTTTATAAAACGTGGAGACTTCCAGGTACATCCTACACTACTGTACATAGAAAGACAGACTGAAAAAAGTGCAAGGCAAGGTTTGCAGTTCTCATGGTTTGTTTAGGCACATCCATTCCTTTAAAGCAAGCTTCAGGGGGGAAAATTCCAGTTGTATTCTTCACGATAGCTCTTAAAAGTCTCTTTCTTCTTGCAAAACAAAGAAAGGGGGAAAAGGGGTGGAAAACAAAAAAAATTACATCCTGTAAACCTTCAAGATAGTCGCCCCTCTTAATGGAGTGTTCAGTTATGTCGTGTTCTACCTTTTTTAATTCTTGCTGGCTTCGGTTTGGGAATATACTGGTTGTTTGCTTGATATTCAAGTTCTTTGCTAAAGTAGTGGATGGTCTTGTTTAGGCCCTCTTCTAATGGGACCTGCAAAGACAAAAAAACATTTCTCCATTCCATTTCTCTTGTGTTTTTCAAGTACCTCAATATTCATCTTTCTTCACGACACAGTAACCTTTCTGCCAACAGAACTTGACATTACTGATAACGCCATAATTATAATTATAGGATTCTGGATGGAATGGTCATTTAGCTGTTGCTGCACAATATTATTATAATCTACGAACTTATAGAAAATAGCGTGCTAAATCTCAGCACAGTGACACTAGGTCAACGACCAGGTTATGGCTGACCAAGAAGCAGCCGAAGGACATTATGTTCCTTCCTTGTTCATGATGAAAAGTGTCTGGCTGAAATCAGATAATAGGGAGGGAGAGGAAGGGTAGATAAACTTCGCCCCAGGCGGCATTTTGCCTTGGGCCGGCCATGGCTGACATGACCTAGCTAGTGGTTAACTTAGTCCCACTAGTGTGCATAAGACTACAGATCTGAAAAATACCTAGTGAAAGTGACTACAGCAATTGTGGGAGAGTCAAGGCAACATTTTCTTCTCTAGAAACTCATATGTCCAAGCAACCCTCCAGAAAAATGATTAAAGATGCATGAGCAAAATGCTGAAACTCCTCTGAACCAGAAGTAGACCAATGCCACAAAAAATGCCTCAAACTTGCGTTTAATATTAATCATTATTAATAATAATGTTGGGGACCATGGCAGTTTTAAAAATCAATAAAAACTATACGTCTACATATGCAAAAAGGCGTGGTGTGAAGTAGTACTTTTCACATGTACGTTCACACTCTGGATTAGAAAAAAATATTGGCAGCAGAATATAGCAGGAATCTTAAGAGAGCAATAAAAATTGGCAAAAATGTCCTTGTATATTATAAAAGTGCCCTATCGCAATAATAGCCCATTCCTCTGCTATATAAGAAAGATGGTTGCAGCTAGTGTCAGTATTGCGATCATATATATATTAAAAATTTGAACACATTTTTTGTTATATATTTACTTGAACTCATGGGTGGTATCTAAAAAACATGATTGTGATGCTTCCTATGTAAAAAACCCAACAACAACAACTAGTAATAGTAAAATGAAATACTAAAGATTTACATACCACAGGCTCCCAACCAAGCAAGAGTTTAGCTTTCCTTATATCTGGTTTTCGCCTTTGGGGGTCATCTTGTGCTTCAGATAGAAAAGTGATCTCACCTCCACTGCCTGTTGGGGCGCAGACATTAATTTTTACCATGCACAATAAAACAGGGCAGAAAACAAAGTGTGTATTACTGGGTATCAACATGCAAAACGGATAATAGAGGATTAGTTAACTAGTGAATAGCAATAAGTTATCATTTGTACAGATAAAATGTGAATTCATGAGCTACAGCACATGTATGAGAAAAACTTTAAAAAAAAACAAACAGATTATGATTGCAGGTTCTTTATTTGTATTTATTGTCTTCTGCACTACACTTGAGAGATATTTGTAGAGCCTCACATAGGCTTCAGGGGAATCTACACACATACACAGATGCAACAGAAATCAGGATATCTAGATAACAAATAAAATGAAAGACAAAGGTATATTCTTACCGGTTTGTCAATTATGCAAACAATGTTCATCAGATAACATGCCTTTTAGATGATAACTTTTTTTCAGTGGAGTTAACATTTCAAGTTATCTCCACAAGCAGAGAAACTCATTTAGAGTCCTGAGACCCCAATTCAATTAACCACTTTTTAATTAGACATTTAAATGAACATTGGCAGCACCCTGCAAGAGCACTGAACACTCACCAACAAGGTGTTTAATTAAACGGGCAAACTCCAGGATGGTGTGTTCTTCAGGGTTCCCCTGAGAAATGAGAAAAGTAGATTACAGTTCCTTTTCCAGACAAGTATCACAACCAATTCTAAAATACAACATGCAGATTTCATCAATGTTCATTTTATGCAGGACGCCATTCAGAGCCACAATGACAGCCTTATATTATACAAAAGGTTATATTATACAACTTGTTTTATTCTGTACACTGGGTCCTAGACTAAAAAAAAGGTTCAAGGACTAAGCCTAGGATCTTTCTACTTTATATGGCCATTGATACAACAGCAAGAGATAAGGGAAGGGGGACTCACTCAAGTGGGACAACGTCATGAACTCCATGAAACTCAAGCAAAGTTCTTGGAATTTTTTTTCTTTTTACGTGTAGCAAAAAAAGAAAAGTCCTAATAGCCTCTGCTCCAATTGGGGTGTTTGCTCACTAAAAAGGTAATATTTGCAAGCCTTTATAAAGAATAGCAGCAAAGAAGGGTGTCTTTCAGTTCTCCCATGGGTACATGGGCATCCCCATCAGTATTTCCATTGCTTCTGGCAGACCCATTTCTGCAGCTGGAAATAATGAAAGGGAGAACCATATTTCCCAACAAAGTAAACCAGGTCTTAAACGTGATTTATTATTACATTTTGTTTAAAACCTGCAGTGTTATAGTTGCCTTGAATGCAAAGCCAGTAACAATAATTCTTTTGAACATCACACTTCAAGCACACTTAGCCATAACCACTCTGCCACAGCAGATGGGAGGGATGTGCTGACGTACGATTAGAATATGGGGTCCAATAATATGATTTGTTTGCTCAATTATTATAGCAAGTAGTCTACGGTATCACATAAGAGAAACAAAAGGTAAGGGGAGGTGCAAACAAGCTTACAAACTATGTCTATTAAAGTAATGCTTTCTAAACAAAAAAAACACACGAATAAGGAAAACAATCAAAATAAACGTACCAAGTTCACAGGGCTGCTTACATTGCTGTTCATTAACGCCACAAGTCCATTTACCAAGTCACTGTAAAATAAAACATTTAGGACTCCAGTGTGAGCAGATAAAAAATTCATAAAGTGCATGGTCAACTTATGAATACATTGTGAGAATAAAAGGAAGATACAAGAGGATTCATATGAACCCCCATTACCCAAATTTTACATACATTTTATATATGTATATGTATATTTATACACACACACTAATATATATATATATATATATATATATAATTTAGTTCACATTGTAGACAGCATTTCCCAAAATGAGCCACTAGAGGGCAACACAATCACTACTTTTGCAGGTACTTTGACATCCCTGTTTTCAAGTGATACTTGAAACTTCAGACTAGTATTCGCTAATGAATTTCCTGCTGGAAGGATTTCCTGCTGACACAAGGATTATAATGTTGTAAACTTAAAATCCCAAACCCAAAACTTTGTCAGCCCAAACTGGAGGATCCCAAAATAAACTATACAATATTGAGATTTTAAATATTTTTCATCAATCTTTAACCGAGTTTTGAGATAATAAGTTATTAAACATATCATTCACATCTGAGAATGGAATGTAATTACAAGAAGAGATCACCTAACGGTGCATGCAGAAATTATATATGTAAGAGGAATAGAGGAGAAAAACCAAAAACATAAATACAACCTACCTAACGTATTGGAAAGCCCTGGTTTGTGAGCCTGATCCATATACCTGCAAAAGAATTTAAAATTAGAAGATATATAAATCCACTGTTTGGAGAACTTAGAGAGTTGATGTACATATCTACATGATCACACATAATCACATCTGTTAGGACATATTCTTTTGAAGGTTGGATTTAACTGACCCAAGTCAGACAACGAGAAAACATACACCTGATATTTGTCAGTGACAGGGTGGCCATGGCTGGCAGTTGTGAGAAACAAGATTGGTCAAAAATCCCAGTAATTAATCAGCTCTTGCATACTACCCAGTCCAGTCAAAAGTACATTCGCCATAAGGTCTGTGTAGTAATCCCATGTAAAAGTATAAAAAGGGTCAGCAAATTCTGCCTAGAGACATTGTTTCTTCGGACACTCTGGTGGCTACATGTGAAACTGCAAGAAAAATGTTCTGATGCCCTAGGTTCATGATGCCCAGCTCCAGTTCTCAAGGGCAGCAAACAGGGTATTTTTTGGTTATTAGATCTTGAGCACAGGCAATTCAATTAAAGTAAAACTATGAAAGACCTGGAGTTCTACAATCAAATGCGCTGAATTAAATGTGTGTGTGTGTGGGGGGGGGTTGTCAAAAGAGAAAATGGACAACAGCTTCAACCACTTTATTTAAGTGTCCTCTTAAGGGAATACAGAGTCCATGAAAAGGTGTGCCTGGTCTGCAACAATGCTTAGGTAGGTGGTACATGTCAAGGTAACATCCACATGGATGGAAGGACCCAAGGTTTTCCAGCAGAAGAGCATCACACTGCATCGACCGTCTTGCCTTCTTCCCATATCATGTGTTCTCCAGGTAAGAAATGCACACAGACCATCCACTTGATGTAAAAGAAAATGTGATCCATGAGATCAGGCCATCTTCTTCCATTGCTCCGTGGTCCAGTTCTTATCCTCACATGCCCATTGTAGGCGCTTTCGGCAATGGACAGGGGTCACCATGGGCACCCTGACTGGTCAGAGGCTATGCAGCCCCATACATAAACTGCAATGTGTTCTGACACCTTTCTATCAGAACCCACATTAACTTTTTCAGCAATTTGAGCTATAGTAGCTCATCTGTTAGATTTGATGACACGGGCCAGCCTTTGCCCCCCATGTGCATCAGCAAGCCTTGGCTGCCCATGACCACTGCAGACCAGGAACATCCCACAAGAGCTGCAGTTTTAGAGATGCTCTGACCCATCTAGCTATCGCAATTTGACCCTTGTCAAAGTCACTCAGATCCTGAGGCTTTGAAGCTTTCTTAGCCATGTAATTACTTATGGATGACATCTGGAAGCTGCTTTAAAAAGCATATTGGCTTGCTGTCCATTGAATGCAGAAGTGTGAATAGAGTACGAGCTAGGGAACCGGCACAGAAGAAAAACGGAGGTTGTGCAGTTTTAAAAATATAAAACATAAGGGGGTTTAAACTATATTAAATAAAGCATAAAGGATGGGGGGAGGCTGCAAGGATGAGATGTATTCCCAAAATAGACATTAGTGGTTGAGGACAAAAAACAATTCATATGACAAAAACATTACTATTATTAAATGAGCACCCCAAAGAGTATCAGATGCAAAAAATACTCTGCATAATGCATAGTTCAGTTTTATTGAAATTTTATCTCAACCCATAAATTATGCAAATTCCACAGAGATCTGTCTGCAATGTTAAGTTACCCATAATGGGCAAGCTGCCAGGATTGCATGCACTAGGGAGAAGTCTGCACTTTTGAGACAGCTTCACCAGATTAAATGATAAATTATATTAAATCCATCCATGACTACCATCATCAGTTCATAACACCAGAAAAGCGAACATTCCAATACTCGTGTGTAGACCGATGGAGCTATGGATTATCATACGGATTAATTGGTGGGCAACAATGTTGTTCCACATTGCTCTCAGTGAACATCTAAATGACACCTAGAATGTAAATTCCAGCGGGAACAGGGCCCTCCATTCCTCTTGTATGTGTATGTCAATTGCTTGTCATCTTGTACTTGTCGTTATCTGTAAAATGTTTACCTTGTACAGCGCTGCGGAATCTGTTGGCGCTTTATAAATAAAGTATAATAATATAAGATTGCAAGATACTGCCTCAGATGTTTTCACTGCTTTACTTCAGATTTTAGAGGAAGGACTATTTATAACAACACATATAGTATTATGGAACATGCCGCTAAGTGTTGGTGAAACCAAAGGTTTTTGTAGGCAGGTACCAGTGAAATGTGTAATACTTACTGTTAGTGATTCTCCCTGTAGAGCCTGCAGAACAAAGTTACTAACAACTCTGCCATCATTCATGTGCATGCGTGGGCCAAAGGTGTTGAATATCCGAGCCACTCTAACCTCTACTCCTTCCTGTCAACAGAAAGAACGTAGGTCAGGTATACAAAAGAACACAGCAAAATGCCATACTTTCAAAGTTTAAATCGTATGAATTGCAAATGGTGCACTGGTTTCATTTTATTTGCGCCTAGTCGACGTTCACTGACACCTTTTGCAACAAGCAGCTCTACCACTTTAGGATGAATACAGGAATAGGAGACATCTGTCTTCCCACAAATTATTTCCTATGGTAGAAGATGATAGTTCCAGTCTTCAAGTAGTAATGGGAATTACATGCTTATATAAAAAGATTTTCCCTCTCAAGCGTTGTATGATATCACAAAGGAAACTTCAAAGAAATCTAGCGTTCCCTTTCTTTGATTATATACCATGGTAAAGGGCAGTATGCGAGGTCCCGTCCTTATCAAAAGTAGGGGGAGCCACAGGCCTACATAAAGAGGTTCCCTATGGATTTAATTATATTACAAAAGATTTTCCCCCTATGGGTTCACTTTTTTTTTATTTTATTTTTTTTTAAAGGAAACTTCAGAGAATTCTAAAATACTTTAGCTAGGGACATTGGAGGGCGAGTCTAAAAAGATATTCTGAAAGCAGATCAGTTAGTAACCACATGGAGCCCAACTGTGGGGATTTAAAAGGAACAAGATTTTGCAAATGAGACAGAATACTATAATTCCTTGCTGTTCCGCGAAGCACATATGCTGAGCTATACAAAAGGATATCAAGGCTTGCCAAGGAACTTATAGGAACACAGAATTTGATGGTAGATAAGAAACATTTGGCCCATCTAATCTAAACATTTTTCCTGTTGTAAAGACTCAGATCTTATACAGTCTTTGGTCTTGATCTTTAATTCAGGATAGCCTTATGCTAGGGTAGACTTCTTCTGGTAGGCTGTTCCACTTAGCTATCACCTTCTCAGTAAAGTAAAACTTCCTTACATAACATCTATGCCATAAGATCTTAGCACTTTCAAACACTCTGCTAACTATGAAGACGTCTGGTAGCCACGTAAGGTGGACAATTCTGCCAAAACCAGGAGTTATTGGATGTGCCACTACTGAATTAAGGAAATGTTTCCATGCTATAGTGTGGGATTCTTCCGTTAGCAATGTTATATAACAGCTTTTGTCCTTTTGGGTGTCCGACTGCTTCTCTGCCATGGCAAGTAATGGAAAAATAACAAATTTAAACAAAATAATAAAAATAATTTGATACTCAACAATGAAATGTTTTTTGAGCCGGAAAAATTACACATCCAAGTTCTCTTCACGGGGCAACCTTAACAATATACTCATCATATATAAAAATTTACTGACATACCAAATCTAAATACAAATGTATTATTACAAATTACCGAAAGATCATAAGGTATTTTTAAGATAATACAATGGCAGATTTTAGATACTTTTTGATGAGTGATAAAGCCATTTGATGCACATCACTATTTTTCTAATTTCTTATAGAATGCAGAATAGAAACATGAAACTGTATGAAGCATTCTCTGCTACCATGGCAACAAAACATTAGCCCTATTTATATAATCTGACTGCAGGTTACAATTAAACAGTGCATGTAAAACGTGAGGTGACATTTGACACAGCCCCAGAAAATTATGCTTATGCATTTAGTACACAGGATGATTTATCTAATACTATAGTTAATATTAAAGTACTAAATAGGTAACAATGGCTAGGACAGAAGATTAAAGACGATAGTAAGAGAGAAAGTCAGCAAAATACAACAATGCCGCAGGAATAAATACTTATTTCAGCATTAAAATTTACTAAAAATTTTGAATTGAATTTGACAGATGCTTTTTTGCTAAAGCTACCTGGTTTCAAAGTGCGATGGTGGAAAAAGTTGAATTAGGTTTTAAACCAAGATGAGACAGAAAGAGATATGCTACGCACGTCCGCATTATTTAAATCCAGATGCCAGAGGGGTTTGAAAAGCAAGCTAAGAAATAAATCTGTGTATTTCATACATTTATTCAGATGTAATTGCGAGAAGAAAAGGAAATGGGGTTAAGACAGCTGGTATTACAGATAGCTGATATTTTAGATAGAAATATATAGCCAGGGGGTCTAAAAAAAATAAAAATAAAAAAAAATCAATTAGTGAGGAGAAAAAAAACACAAAATTATGCAATAACCAAGAAGAATGAGCCACTTACACCCTATAGTGGAACTGACAACAAATGTTTACTATGAAATGCAAAAAACTGTTGCTCTCCTAAAACAAGCTAAAGGGGTTCTGCCATGACCACCAACATATTTTCAGTTCTGTGGAACCTAACACCATGGAAATACTTTTAGAAATGTTTAGCTCTTTGGCATTCAGCACTTATGCCTGTCATATCATCACGCTACCAGTAAGGCTGTGCGTCAGAATAAAGGTTAAGTAACAGGTGCTTATGGTGCCTGTTAAGTGGCAAGAGGAGGTATAATCCGTGTACAAGCGGCTGTTCATAAACACCGACTAACCCAGTCACCTAGCCCAAGGCTGCATCATTCCATTACTGATTATTCTTAGCATTCTGCTACAACGTAAAACAAAATGTCGCAATTGCCTTGAAACCAGCGTTACCAGTCTTAAAGTTGCAGCCTCTTTGTAAAATGTAACATCCTGTCCTGCTGTAGCTAATATAGTTTATTAGTAACATAAATATACAGTATTTCCCCATGTATAAGACGCACCTTCATTTTGGGGCCCGAAAATTACACTTCTATCATGCCCAGGTTCCAGGATGAGTGTGATGTTAGCTGTGCTGGAATTTGGGTATGCCTGGGCATGATAGGAGTGTTATTAGTGTTAGCAATCATGTATATTTAATATAGCAATCACACTCCTATCATGCACAAGCAGCCAACACATGCACATAACTTTCAGCCTCCATGTGCCCTGCCTCCCCCCACTTTCACATCCATGCTATCTCACACACACACACACACACACACACACACACACACATTCCCCCATTCACGGGGGAACGCCCTCCCCCACCCTTACCTGAACTGCAGATCTTCCGGTGCCGCTCGCAGACTTTGCTTCCCTCTCGTTGCTCGAACTCTGAGTGAACTTCTCTTGACCTGCCCAGGGAAGCAGGAACGGAGTGGAGTCATGTGAAGTGATGTACATTCACGTGACTCCGCTGCATTCCTGTGTCTCCTCAACGGAACAAGAGACGCTGCTGAGCAACACAAAGGTAAGTGGGGAAAAAAAACTAAATCTACAGCCACTGTATACACATGGGGAAATACGGTAATATTGCCTCTAAAGTATGTATGCACAGTGAATCAATAACTAAAAACACGATTAAACACTTCGGCCTGCACTTGGGCGTTCCAAGCGTTCACATAATACACAACCAACCTGTTTCATGTAAGCATAGCACATGGTCTCGGCCACTCTCTTGCCCTCATCGTAGCAGGCCCTGGGACCAATGGGATTGACATGACCCCAGTAATCTTCGCTTTGAGGGTGTACTTCAGGATCTGTTTCAAAATATACAGGATAGTTGTGATAAAGCACATGGAACATAAATAATCTCATTGAAGGATCAAATAAAAATATGCCCTCACCTCCATATACTTCTGAGGTTGAAGCCAAGAGGAGTCTAGCACCAACACGTTTTGCTAAGCCTAAGGGGATGAAAAAGCAAAATCAGAAGCTATGTGACAAAAACATTTAAAGAAGTATATAATATGGTAAAGATTTTACAAAACCAGAAGCACTCGCAAAACACAAACATTACGATTGGGTGACTATGCTAAAACATGTATGAGACATTGTTAACAGTGAGCAGTCACCATGCTTGAATGGAATAAAGGTTCCTTACATCAGAAGAAATCTAATCCACACCCTAACGTCCAGTTCTTCTTCTAAATGCTCCATTTTGCTAGTATAAGTCAGCATGTGGGAAAACTAGCTAAAATGCAACCAACTCGTTGTATTTATGGTTTTGTTCTTAAGGGATCTCCATCCATTGTTGCGCATTCCTGCAGTTCCTCTCACATAGATCAGCCTGTGAGTGGAGGAGCTAATCACCTCCATTCGGCAAACCAATATTTCATTTAGCGTGATGTTACAACCTTGATAAATGTGGTCTTTAATTGGAGGGCTATTTAACAGAGATAGCATGGGCAAACATTTATAACATGCATTGTAACTGGAGATAATCAATAGTATTTTATGGCATGGACTCACCCAACATGTTCAATGTCCCAATTGTGTTAGTCTTCAGAGTCTTGATGGGATTATACATATAATTTGGAGGAGAAGCAGGAGACGCCAAATGGTATATCTGGTCCACTTTATGAAAGCACGAGAAAAAAAAAAAGTTTCAATATTTGGTAACAAACAAAGAAGAATATGCTTTTTCTTTTTTTTTCTATGTTCCACTATCCATTTTAAATTCTAACAGGCATTAGGTCACTGAAATATATCAAGCATTAAATATAGTTATGGTCAATATTATCGACACCCCTTGAATATTTTGTACATCATGTACAATATCATCAGAAATAAGCGGAAATGTACCCGTTATGTATTAGAATATTTTAACGGGATATCCAAAGGTATTCAACAAAAGATGTCTATTCAACTGGTATATACTGATTTCACAGAAGAAAAATAACATATGTCCTGGCCAGCATTAAAAGGCACCCTTCCCTAATATTTGGTTCTACAACCCTTGGCAACATATCTATCTGCTGGCAGTTTGTTCTACACTTCAATTGCAATACGCTAAAGTTCTCGAAAGTAAGTTTACACGATCCCGCTTCCCAGTGGGACATAAGCTCCTTCCAAAGGTTTTCAATTGGACTGAGATCAGGATTCATCAATGGCAAGTCTAAAACAGTCCGTTGTTTTGTGCTTTTGAATGTGTGGTTTCAATCACTGTCCTGTTAGAGGACCCGTTATCTTTGACCCATATCTATTTGATACTGGGTAGCACAATTTGTAAAATCTCTTGGTAATCCTGTGATTTCACTATTACTTTTTTGGATTTAAAAGGGTAGGGTGTAGGTAGGGGGTTCTTTTTCCTTATAAGCTTAATTTTGTCACCTATAACCATATCGCCTGTCTGCATTGCAAAACATAGAACATTTTCCCACAACAATTGTGGTTTTACTAGGTAGGTTTTGGCAAAGATCAGTTGTGTCTTCATATGTTTTGCTTTCAGCAGTGGTGTCCTCCTTGTCCTTCGCCCATAAAGCCCTTGTTAGTTTAGTGTGTGACATATGGTACAGTCTGAAACAATCACCGGAGATTGTTCCAGATCAGCCTTAAAATGCATGGCTGTTTTACCGTTTGTTTTTCCCCCCACAGTTCACACTAACCTTTGAAGGCTTTGATGATTTTTTTGTCTTGCTACCATGTCCCAGGAGGTTCCAGACATGTCCATGAGCAGCAAAATTATTAACATTGAAAATCATTAAAAGATCCCAAGATCTTTGGAGATGGCCCTGTGCTGTTTAGATGTGCTGTGCCTACGTCTGGTGATAATAGTATTTATAAAGTTCTCAGACAGCTCTCATCTTCATCATTGTAGAGAGAAGAAAAAAACCCCCAAGAGAATAGATGTGATCTTTTTAAACCATACAGCCATCATTAATTGGTTAATTCAAGCCACGTGAGCACTATTTATCACAGGCAAGTCTAATTTCATTCTAATGAAATTCTAGTCATTTTTAAAAAAAAAATATTTTTACAAACTTATCTGAATTCTTAAAAATTGTGCCAATTATAATGCTTTGGTAATGTTTCCATGTTTATACTTTTTCCTTCTGTTTCTGTTTTTATTATTATTATTGATGTATCCTGTGCTGTTCTATATCAAATGTATGAGTGCATTAGACCTAAGCTGTTTCACCACACAATTTTTTTAATGATGTACAATATACCGTATTTATCGGCGTATAACACGCACTTTTTTAACTAAAATTTGAAGCTGAAATCCTACCTGCGTGTTATACGCCGATAAATCCTAGAGCCAGTGGCGGAACTACCGGGGTCGCAACTGCGACCGGGCCCTGGAGTTCTGCCAGTCAGGGGGGGCCCAAGGGGTGCCGAGCGGTTGCTGAAGACGACCGCTCGGCAACTCTCGGGCCCCCCTGACTGACAGAAATCCAGGACTCCTCTGCTGGCGGCGGCCGCCGCCGCCTGCCTCAGCCTCAGTCGCCTGCCTCAGCCTCAGCCTCAGCCGCCGCCGCCCGCCGCCTGCCTCAGCCTCCGCCGCCTGCCTCCGCCTCCGCCGCCTGCCTCAGCGCTTCAACTCTTGTGTTGGAAGCGTGAGGCGTTTGTCTCGGGTGCCGGCGCTCAGCAGTGAAGCGCCGGCACCCGAGACAAACGCCTCACGCTTCCAACACAGGAGTTGAAGGTAAGTGACCGGGATGGGGTTAGGGAGAGAGAGGGGAGATCCTGAGAAGGGGGGTTAGGGTGTGTGTGTCTGAGTGTGAGTGTGTCTTACTGTGTGTGTGTCTTACTGTGTGTGTGTGGTTTCCC
Organism: Spea bombifrons; assembly: GCF_027358695.1. Taxonomy (NCBI): domain Eukaryota; kingdom Metazoa; phylum Chordata; class Amphibia; order Anura; family Pelobatidae; genus Spea; species Spea bombifrons. The sequence continues at coordinate 89,001,321 of NC_071088.1, read as the reverse complement.
AGATAGCAGTGATTCTGATGAAGTTTTTTTTGTTCAGTTTTTTTTGTTCAAAAATGGGGGTGCGTGTTATACACCAGTGCGTGTTATACGCCGATAAATACGGTATTCAAAAAGTGCCAATAATCTTCACCATAACTGTACAGTGCCGTTTACAATAATGAAGGTTAGTGTTAGAGAAAGTAATTTTATTTCATTCTGCGGACTGTAAGGCGGCTATTATATGCAGGCATTATTTATCACGCGATGACTTTCCCTGCTCAAACACAAACACAAAGATGGTAGTCTGTTATTTATCAACTTGGCTTCTCACTTAATGTGACCTAGTAGCAATTTCAGAGCACCCAGCAGGAACCTTCAGTAAAACAGACATATCTAAGCAGTTCAGTAACGCAAACATTGATAAACATTTATGACAGTGTTGCGCAAGGGTGTCCCGTCATGGAGCCTGCAGGCCATTTTAACTTCCAAAGCCCTTTCATCAGGCGCTCTAAACCTGGTGGTGGCTTACTATCGATTAAGCAACATGGTACACCAACCTTGGCCACTCAGTCACACGGCAAACTTGCCTTAATTAAACTGAATAAGTTGTATTACATTAGTCTAGTGAGATTCTACATACACCCACACAAACTGAGAGAGGAGGTATATATCTATCTCTCTCTCTCTCTATATATATATATATATATATATATCTATATATATATATATCTATATATATATATCTATATATATCTATATATATATATATCTATATATATATATATATATATATATATATATAGATATATATACACACACACACACACACACATATATAAAAAGGGAAGGCTAAGCGAATTGTATAATAATAATAAAAAAACGGGGTTGAATACGAAGAAAAATCTATACAAAAGTCAGTATTCTTTTATATTGCACTTTTGTATGAGACGTATTTAAGGCACTTTTAAGGTATATGGAAAAATATAAAGCTGCACCTTGTAGTATGAATACAAAACCATTTAATGCATTCCACATAAAACAAAAAAAAATGGTCACTGTTTCCCTTGGGGAAAGTGAAAAACAGATGTGTTGCGTAATGGTATTTTATAAGGCAATGGCTGGAAAAAAAATCCTCTTGTTTATCTTTATGTTTAATGGTTACAAACCACATAGAATATGTGGTACCATAGATCTGACTGCAAGCCCCATGGAACAGCTTCCACTTGAGATAGCAAACACAGCTTTGCCTTTTAAATATACAATGCAGTTCGTGTCTAAAGCCCCTCAGGCTAAGCTTCTGTCTCCTGGGCAAGAAGAACTGGGCAGAGCTAAGCAAAGGGAATATTTCAAGCCTTTCAGATTATTTTATTTATTTTTTTGGAGACAACAGAGCTACTTGTTCTATGAATTGTAACTCAGGAGTGGGCATACTCCAGGAATGGCATATATTTATATATAAATTTTAGAACTCTTTATTAAAACTTGCATCTCTCAAAGGGTATATAGCCACACTGGCAAATATACAGTTAAAGTCAATTATAATAATCTAAAAAAGAGTGCATAGGAAAACCTGCATAGGCTATGCAATGAGATGTTGAGGAAATTGAGTTACAGACAGGACATATCAGACAGTAAGTTAATTCATTTTTAGATCTGGTTTCTTTTTCTCTTCCTTAGAATGATCAAAAGTGAAATTGTTGCAAACTTACCTTCAATATACAGAGGCTCAACAACATCATGGTTAATAAGCTCAAAGTTCTCATGACCAATCCAGTGCTCCACATTTCTTTTCCGGCCAGTAAAGAAGTTGTCCACAACAGTGACTTCATGCCCGTCCATCATAAGTTTATCCGTAAGATGAGAGCCAACAAACCCCGCTCCTCCGGTTATCTGCATTAAGAAAGGCAACATGGGAAACCTTCGACAGAACACTACTTGTGCCACGATACCTTAAGGTCACATATGCATTTCCTTATTGTCTACAAGAGGAACTAGTCCTTAAAAAGTCTCTGTAACACATTTTAGGAAATGTCTAGTGAAATAATTTAATTATTTCTCAGCCCAGATTAAATTTAGCTTAAACCTACAGGTTGTATTTCCTTACCTGTATGCGGGGGGAGGGGGATACGTGGGGAACCGGATAAAAACTTTTAAGGACCCAATAATTGTTTCTCTATTACAAAGATTTATGGGGAATGCAGCACTGGGTGCATCGCTATCCACATCCAAACTAATTTGTTGCCAAGAGCTAAATGCAAACAAATATGCCTCTTTATCTTATATTATGCTTGGAAAATAAAATTACCAGAAGGTCACTGAACTCCAAATGTAATTCGAATAGGACACAGAGAGGGGTACGGGCTAGAAGATACAGTATCCTGAAGAGTCTGGCCGAAGTTGCAAAGGCGAGGTCATCTAATTACAAGGGCCTCTAATTCTAAAGTTTTATTTTTTTTGTTACTAAGAAAAATAAACCTTCACCCTACATCAAGGACTTTTTTTCTAGTAATCATTACCAATATATACAGTATGCATGGAAAGCCGACATTCTGTGTAATTCCCCCCCAGCCTACTCTTATTAACTATAGCGTATTAAGATGTATGGTATTTATGCAAAACTGTTGTAAAGAATATACCACTGCAATATAATGCCATCATGAAAGAATTTAAGTTGTTGAACGTGTTTTCAGTCCTAAGGCTAAAATCATAAGAGTTCCCAAACCGTGATTTGTAAACCTTTCCCAAAACTGCAATGTTATAGAAGCGAAGGCACATACCGGTAATATCATGCTCTTGTTCTCTTCTAAAACATTTAAATAAGCAGACTAAAACAGTGTTTGGTGTGTTGAAACTACCGCATTGACATAGTTACACATACTGAAAGTCAGTGGATGTATTTTAAGAAAGTATTGAGAAAATGTAGACTTAATATTGGATAATAGGAAGAAAAACAGCTTTACATTTAAGTCCCAGAGCAGCTGTAACAACCTCGCTGACACTGTGTTCTACAGTGCTTTATGAGATGTGACACCACCTTATACTTCTAAGACACCATCACCAATAGAGGTTCTAATAAGTAAAAATAAATGTGCTTCAGCCTTCAGTCATACTGCACGTACGCATTGTGTACTGTGAACATAAGCAACATCAACGTACAACACACTCCGTGACGCATCCTGGCCTAGGCCTGCAGCAGGGGTCCAACTGTCTTTCAACGTTAAGGTTACGGGGGAGATCATTGATCTTCCCAATCATTTACACTATGGAGGCTTTCCATGTCTTATAGATGTGGCCCATCTTTTAATGCAGTGAAGACACCGCCTAGGGCACTAGCATTACTGGTTACATCTCAGAGCCGGAAAGTATTGCTGTGGATTCAGCAAAAGGCAAGGGTGAAACATAAAAAAGAAAAACCTCAACTAAACAAGAAAAGGCTAGGTAACAAGCAATAACAAGGATCTAGATCTCAGAGCCGGAAAGTATTGCTGTGGATTCAGCAAAAGCCAAGGGTGAAACATGAAAAGGGAAAAACCTCAACTAAACAAGAAAAGGCTAGGTAACAAGCAATAACAAGGATATAGAAACCCAACGCCATTTATCCCAGGAAGTCAAGGAAGAGAACAGGACTTGTGTTTTTTTTTTTTTTTTTTTTTAATTCAATTGTATTCCTTTTTTTAAAAAATGTTGTGCTCCTTGAAGAAAAAATAAATAAAGGTAGCTTTTTCCCATTTTGGGCTGTCTATACGTCCATTGGTGTTCCATATATTATTTTTCCTACCAATAATCTAGTTGACATAACCTGGGATGGGGAGGGCGAAATCATGCTGTTATACTGTGTGATCTCTTATGTGTAAATCACAATTACTTTTCCCGTGGTGAATTTGATGTGGGAGTAAAATGGCTTTATTCTTATATTTGCCCTATTTTTTAATGTGCAAACTACAGTCTTAGTAAACATATCCCAACCACTGGAAGATTGCAAATCTTTTAAACAAATACAAGAAACAATAGACACGGATAGTCTATTGGCAGATGTCAAGGAAGGTACAGCACATTCACAACGAATATTAAAAATATTACATTAAAAATAAATGACTTACCAGAATCCGTTTTCTATCCTTTTCAGACAAAAATTTCACAGGTGGATATTTCTGAGTAAAACTGGGGGAAAAATAAATTCATTTTGTAAGTGTAGAATTACATGTACAAAAAAGCCTGACAAGCAAAAACATCTGAAAATGAACATAACTTTATTGTTTTATATAGCACCATCAAATTCCGTAGCGCTGCACAATGTGTTATATCCACAGCCATTCGCAGCCACCTGTGCACTACAAGCCCCACCAAAAGGTGCTCTGGCCTGAAGAAGGTTCCGATACCAAAGAAAATCTGGCATTTTTCGGTAGCATAAATTGTCTTTATGACACAAAACCTGAGCAATAAGAAGTTCATGCTTGATACATTTATGCACAGATTGCTTAAACATCAGCCGGCCAAGATCTCCCAAGTGCATGGATCATCATCCCAATGCATCATCTGTCTCAAGACAGCCACAAAAAAACAGCCACTGTCATTCTCAAAAAAACCATCAGTATAATATTGTATATACCAATGTATGATATCATATATAGAACCTTGCTCTTTGTAAAACTTCAGTATTCCATTTTTAATTATTCTTTTAATTAAACTGGACAGGTGCACTAAAAAATGATAAATTAAGCTCCTCATAAAAATGTGAAGACAACAAATAAGCCTATATGAAATCCCTCACTAGGAAAATCCTGGTAAACAGGTATTAATATTTATAGCCTTACACAAAACCTGGTTATTAATCACACATTGTTTAAGTTTTTGACACATGCTTCTCACCTAAACACCAATTAACCAGAGGAGGCCCCTTCAAAGATCAGCTTGATATCAGGTTCTAACTGGACCTCGGATACTCGCATTAAACATACCCATAATAAAAACGGCTTCTACAAAATGATTATGGACTTTCAGGGTCAGTAATGCCTTGAAATATACGGATCCATATAAAACACCACACTAAGACATTTAAATAGAGACTTCACAAATCTTGCTTTTATTGCTGGAAAAAGAATAACCGCAGAAAAGCACAGAAGGAAAATAAAATCTGACATTGGAAATCAATGTTTGGTACGTTCTGCCTCTAAGGACACAGGTCAAACTTAAATGTCACGGAGCAGAAAATGCACAGATGAGAGTTAAAGTCTACCTGTCATCACAGACATTACAAGGCTTCACTTTACAGAGGGTGAAATTACCTTACCTTGAACTTTCTACTCCTTATTTCTATGTCAGACAATATGGTCAATAGGTGAGGGTGTGAGCAGCGCACCACTCCGGATATAAGGCACGTATAACATTTTTGATACGTACATGCTCAGGTCTACATTAACTAACACAAAATACCCTGAAATTAATCTAAAGCATCACGTCAGGCTAAAATGCAGAAAGGAAGGAAAGGTGCCTAATGACACTAGACACAAAAAATATCAAGAATTAGATTTAAATTTGTTTAGAAATATAACATCATTTTAATTCAACTTGGTTTATTGGTCCTGCAACAGATTAGAAGATATTTTTTTTTTCCAATCGAAGAAAGCACATGTGACCTGAGGTCCAAAAATAGCAGGGAATGTCATCAAGACACAAGATTTGATATTTAGTGGAGATAAGCCTGCGTATAATACACTAGTACAGTTTGTCTTCTGGTAGCAACATCAATGCGTTTTTTGGCTCATACAGTGTCTGAATAATATGGGTGCTCATTTTCACAATTAATGCATACTGGAGTCCATTTTTCTTGTACTCAAGAACAGTTCATTTTACCGTGTACAAATGCAACCGTTTTTGGACTAGACTGTTCATTTACATTTGTAATTTTGTTCACATGAAGAAAATGTGTCCATTTGAGACCCAAGGCTGAAATTTTTATCCTCTAAATGGTAAATTAAGGAACATCATTACCTACTGGATCTCAAAAGAGTATGGGCCTGGGACCAGGGTGATGTCTCAGCAGGTGGGGGTTATTCACTAAACAGGGTAAACTATAGCATTCCAGATTACACCAGACTCCAGTTCTTACCCTCTGCTCAACCTAGTTAAGTACAGGTATGTTTGTGTTGCTTCCATTTAAGTATTAACATAAAAAAACTTGTGGTGCAGTACTTGAGAGCTGCTGATTGCTACATTCCATATCCATATATATGATATATTTGTGACACCTGTACAATCTCTGTGTCTAGGTTCTCATGGGCAGTCTGCTAAAGACTGCCACAGTGTTACAGCTTCCTGCTTTGGTTAATAGTATCATTCCAATAAAACTCTCGTTGTTTTATGTGCTTTTTAATATAATCACACAATTAGTTGATGGTGTTGGTGTCACACGCAGGTTGTGCAAGGCAATTTGATTTATAGTCATTTCATATGGGTCATATGGGTCTTGCAATGGCACAATATATTCTGTGACCCATTCATAAATGGATCACACAGTATACCTCAGTAGGCTTTATGCAGCACAGGACTAATCAAAAACAGATTATTTTTTTATGGAGGAGATTCAACCTTCAAAAGCTATATAAACACTTGCTTCTGGAGGTATATTACCTATATCCCTCACAAAATACATCTCACATTCTACAAAGGAAGACAAATTTAAGGGTATTTTGCTCCTTGATTAAATAGTTCATTCGTTTTCCCCAAATTCCCTAAAAAAACTAAATTTAAATAGCTTTACGTACAACCAATGTAATTGTTTTAGAAACGCTTATATGATCATATCATCTAATTTACTATCTAAAAATAAAATATGATGAAAATTTGAGGAAAACAAGAACCTTTTCTGACCTTTATTTGAAAAATATTTCCCTCATGTACAAAAGCTAATGCAAAAACCTGCTAGATTCTAATATTTGTCCTGAGTTTATAAATATTCAATGTTTTTATGCAAATTATAGGGCAAAAAGAACAAGTAGCATATTGCAATTTCAAAACCATTTTTCCCATATCTGGTCATCCTGTGCCCATGTCCTATTAAGGACATCTTCAAACTGGCCATTTCAATTTACACCAATCAAAACATGTATTTTTGAAAACCCCAAAGCGTTTCAGATGCTGGTACTTTCCATACACTAATTCTACCACCAGCCCATGCCAAACTTTGTGGTAGTTTTTTTTTTTCTCATGCACATTGTACTTCAGGTATAGGGTTACAGCTCCCTGTATGTGTCACTGCCAAACAACTACACCAATCCACTACATTTTCTAAATTTACAGGTCCACTTCAGTTTGATTACTGATCAACATACCTCTTTTCTAGATCTCGTATCTTCTCTCTCAAAGGAGCAATGACCTAAACACATGATAGAAAATTTATTTAATTTTATGATATGATTGAAGAATTAAGGAGTTCATTTTAAAAGTAGCTCAGTTTGAGATGGTTACTCTAAGTAAAGAGTGATCAGAACGGAACTATAGAAAAGTTTGCCTCAGTGTTCTTGATACCATAGACTACTGCAGTACCAAAGTTTTGTTTCTTTATAGCTGCTTCATCTCCTGAGTTACAATGTTACAAAGTTACATCATAGTGCCTCTGTAGCAATCTAGTAGATTATTAGTTTAAAATGGAAAACATACGTTACTAAAGGTCTTTAAAACCAACTCAGAGATATATTATGCTTTATAAGAGTACTGATCCTGTAGTGACTTATCCACAATAAAAAAATGCAAACATCAGAAACATCGCCCTGCCCAACATTTAACAAACAAAGAAAAACTACTACACTTCAGTGTATTACACTTTCAGTCTCTGAATGCATGTAGGTTAAACAATATGTTTTAATCCTTTCAGTGCTACATTTAGTAGAAACACTGAAACTTATACTTTCCTTAGCTTAGTTTTAAATATATATACATAATGAAATCACTAACAGCTTGTTTATCAGATAACGTTAAGTCCGACGGCTGGTATATATTTTTAGTCCATAAATTGAAGGATACAGAAAAAGTAACACCTGTTATTTATTTAGTTCCTAGTCATCCCAGCAGATAAAATGTTCCACTACCAGTATAAATAAGGCATAATAAACAAAGAGCCACCAACCTCTTCAATTTTCTTCTCCATTTTCTGTTCCCCATTATCCTGAATCGACCTGCTGATTGAGAACATGCCAGTCAATGTAGAACATAATAAATTCAAAATAATCACTGGGTGCACCAGTTTCTGATCTGTAATCACAGATTTTGCTTAGGGATTTACATCAATGTGTTGAAAAGGTTTTACTTATTAAAGGGAGAGTCGTCAGGAAGGCTTTTGTTGAATTGTGGTTCCAACTCATTGGGGTTTATTCACTAAAAGGAAATAAACTAGGGTATAAATGGTTTTACTTGAGGATACCAAGCAACTCAGTGCGTGACTTAAGACTTTTCACCTTGACTGACTATTCAGCTGCAGTTCAAGAAAAACTAACATAAAAATTGTCCCAGACTAAATATGGGTTGAGACAAATATATTACAACCTTACTTAACCTGCCATTTGCAACAATGCATGGTATATACTTAAAACCTAAAGGACTAATTGCAGTATAATGCAAGACAAATCGGCTTAAGGACATAAGGGCAAAATGTTAGTAAAAAAATCGCCTCTATGGCGTGACACTAGTACCGTATTTGCTCGATTATAAGACAAGGTTTTTTTCAGAGCAAATGTTCTGAAAAATACCCCTCGTCTTAAAATCAGGCCTCAAATAGGTCTGACTATGAGACTAAGATCCAGATCCCCCGCAGCGATGCAGGGGACCTGGATCCTCCTGTCTCCCCCCGTTCCCCCAACTTACCGGCGCTTCTGAGTCCCCGGTGCTTAGTCCGGGCAGCGAGTAGAGCTCTACGCGATTCGCGTAGACAACTTCCGCTGCAGCGGACAGCTCTACAAGCTGCCCGGACTAAGCACCGGGGAAGTTGTGTACGCAAATCGTGTAGAGCAGGGCTCGACAAATCCCTGGTGCCTGGGTGTTTGTCAGCCTGTTACATGCACAAAAAATTGCAGGAGTCTGAGCAGACCAGCACAGCCACTCCGAGCCCGCCCCCGAGCCTAAGATCACTCCCACGGAGTGATCCTGTAGGCTGAAAACGCGGTTGCAGGAAAACCAGCAATCGCGTCTTCAGCTGCCACAGGCAGCTTCAGGGATGGGGGTTGAGTGTTGATTGGGTCCCCACACAAGTGTGGGGACCTGACACAACACCCCCCAGCTGCCTGATCGCTTCATGAGAGCGACAGTGCAGCCTTAACCCCTTCAATGCGGCGATCGTGGCATTTAGGGGTTAATTCCCATTTTGTAAGGGGCTCTGCTGCTGGTGGTCTGCCTGGAAGCCCAGGCAGGCCAGCAAAAGCAAAAACGAGCCCCCACAAGCCCTTTGATGATTCCTGTAACCATGGAAGCCTACAGCAGTCATCAGAGACTCCCCCCTGCAATGGCTGGTCTATAGACCAGCAATTGCGTCCCAGCTGCCAGAGGCAGCTTCAGGGACAGGGGGAGAGGGTTCTTCGGTCTCCACGAGTGTGGAGACCAGCCCCAACCCTCCCCTGCTGCCCGATCGCTCCATGAGAGCGACAGTGCAGCGTTGACCCCTTCAATGCCACAATTGTGTATGACACATTTGTGGCATTGCAGGGGTTAACATTTGTCCCCACAAGCTTATGGGGACTAAATATCAGGCAATGCTGTGCTCCAATGGAACATCAGCATTGAAAGAGAAAAAAAAAAATAATAAAAAAAAAATAATAAAAAAATAGCACTGACCTGAAAGTCCAGGGTGCTTCCAGGTCAAATGCTGTGAGTTTAGCAAGTGGGCTGATGATAATCAGATCACTCCTGAGCAACTGTTAAGGCATTTCTGGAGGCAGAGTGCTCTGTGAAATGCCTTTTAACCCCCTTAATGCCACTCTGCCTCCAGAAATGCCTTTTAACCCTCTATACACCACTCTGCCTCCTGAAATGCCTTATACCTCCCTATATGCCACCCTGCCCCATAATATGCCCTCTAACCCCCTAAATGCCAGAGTGGCATATAGGGGTATAAGGCAATTCTGGAGGCAGAGTGGCACATAGGGGGTCAAAAGGCATATCATGGGGCACAGTTGGCATATAGGGGGTTAAAAGGCTTATCATGGGGCACAGTAGCATTTAGAGGGTTAAAAGGCATTTCATGGGGCACAGTGGCATAAAGGGGGTATAAGGCATTTCTGGGGCAGAGTGGTAAGTCAGGGGGCAGATGTGCATAACTGAGGGGGGCAGGTTGAAAAAAGGAAATAAAAACAAAATATTTTTCTCAATCATAGCTTTTATTAACAAACAATAGTTCACATAGTTTACATGAATTAACATTTACTGGTAAAACTTTTTTCCTATAGGGTCATCTTGTATTCAGGCTCTTTTTTTCATAAGTTAATATTCAGATTTTGGGGGGGTCGTCTTATAATCAGGGTCATATTATAGTCGAGCAAATAAGGTAATTATATTGAACAGTGTATTTTACTTTGAAGGTAAGCGAGTGTTTTGCAGTTAATTTGGTGTTTCAAAATGCAATGACATACTGCGCTACTCACATAGTTACCCAAGTCGGTCTTATTATAGGAACCAAGAGTCAATTCCAGTGAGTTCTTGCTACAGAAGAGCTTGCTTAGCTCTGTATAATGTATAGTATAGTGAATTTGCACCCATGCATATGCAGTGGTATCTTTACTGGAGCTGGGCATAATACTGAAAATCACAAAAAAAACGATTTTGCCAGCTTTCAAGTTAACTCCTGCAGAAGTGATGATGAGCACAAACCGCCAGTCTCTTTCCACTGACATCACAACACAAAAAGTCTCGTGACTTATGTTAGCTGATTTAAATGCGGTAACAAGTAAGACACTTGCAGTCAATTTTTGGAGATGAGATTAATTTTCTTTGCCCAGCTCTCATAATTACAAAGAAATATGTTTCTCTTATTTTGGTATTACAAAGCATTTGAATGATTTTAATGAACTACTTCTTACATGCTCCCAACTGTAAATGTTCAGCAATTCTGATACAGCTGTATGTGTCATATTCATAGTGTACAAGAATTTGTAGCCATGTAAGCGAGGATTAACTGTGCATGTACATCATCTAGGAATAGAAAGTAGCTAATTGTAAGGTGATGCCCCTACATTATGAACAAGAAGCAGAATTATTGAATTACGTGCCATATGTTGAAACTATCCAGAGTATTTTAAAATATGTGGATTTAGTGTTTTGTTTTTATAATTTTTTTGAGTATAGTATAGATGTCATCCTTATTAAACTTATTAATAAAAACCTGAATTTCTTTTAGAGACCCTAATTTTTTAATTTTTAACATACTATTAAATGGCCAGACCTCACATTTCTGTAGACATATAAAAGATATCCATATAATATAAAGATATGCATAATCTCTACAGGTCAGTATAAATTAGAAAAAGAAATTACGAAATAAGATTGCTACTAATATGCTGAGTGAGCCTTGATCTGGAAAAGTAATGTAAGTAAAAGCAAATTTCCACTACATGTCAGATGTACAACATTATAGGTAGGATGCATTATTATACAGATCCAATGTATACAGTGCTGTGAAAAAGTATTTCCCACTTCCCGATTTCTTCTATTTTTGCATATACACTTAAATGTTGCCAACCAAATTTATTTTAATATTACCCATTTCTAAGGCTCTGGGACGGCAAATCATATCGAGAGCCATTATCTACAAACGAAGAAAACCTGGAAAAGCGATAAACCTTTCCAGAAGTGTCCGGCCTACCAAAATTCCTCCAAATGGTAAAGAACAGCAGGCCTCACTTGCCTCAGTTAAGGTCAGTGTTCATGAAAACATAATAAGAAAGAGACTGTGCAAAAATAGCATCCAAGGGAGTGTTGCAAGGCGAAGACCACTGAAACAAGTCAAAAAACATCTTGATGACCCCCCAAGACTTTAAGGGATAATATTCTGTGAACTGATAAGTAAAAAGTGGACTTTTTGGAAGACATGGCTCTTTTTACACCTGGCATAAAAACTAACAGCATTCCACAATAAGATCATACCAACAGTGAAACACGCTGGAGGTAGTGTGATGTTCTGGGGCTGTCTTGCTGCTTCAGGACCTGGGCAACTTGCCATAATTCATGCAACCATGAATGCTGCTCTCTACCAGAAAATCCTGAAGGAGAATGTCCGGCCATCGGTTCGCAACCTAAAGCTCAAGGGCGGCCAGGTTATGCAGCAAGACTGATCCAAAGCACACAAAGAAGTCCATCTTCGAATGACTTAACAGAAACATAATGAAGGTTTTAAGGTGGCCTAATCAAAGCACTGTTATGAATCCAATAGAATGATCTTAAAAAGGCAGTTTTCTGAAGTCCTCCAATGTGGCTGAATTAAAACAATTCTGCCAAGAAGAATGGGCCAAAATCCCTACGCAGCAATGTAAAACAATCATAGCCAGTTATTAGGTATAGTTCACACTCATTCACATGAGTGATATAAACTCTTTACCTTCAATCAATGAAACGATCATTTAAAAACTGCATTTTGTGTTTCCTCTGTTTTACGTATATTAAAATTAGTTGGATGATCTGAAACATTAAAATGTTACAAATATGTACAATTAGAAGAAATCAGGAAGAGGCATATGCCTTTTCACAACACTGTATATGTCTTAGCAACTCCAAAACATGGGACATGACTGTCCAGTGAAAACCCCAGGAGCAACTATTACATATGTTTATAGCAATTCACACACACTAATATGTGTGTGTGTGTGTGTGTGTGTGTGTGTGTGTTTGTGTTTGTGTTTGTGTTTTTGAAGCGTGCTAATGTACTCAAAACATTTTACTAGATACGGATAAACTGGTAATATACATCAAAAAATGCTTACCTCATATTAACAAAGTTCCCCCAAACAGCTGAGAAGAAAAAAAGAAAATACATTAAAGCACAAGCTAAAGACATATATTATGTTTGGAGCATTTAAGAGTAAGAGATAAAATAGTATCATGTCTCATTAAAGGGAGAACTCTACAAAAATATTACCTTCTGATGGGGTTAAGAAAGTGTATTTTTTCATTTGTATAAGTTCATAAATAGTTGCATTTTTCTTTTGGTTTCGTTTATTTTTAAAATAAATGCAATAGACTGCTTTGTTAAACATGGTTCAGATGTCAAGGGACTGATTAAGTTTTGCCTGCTTGTATATATATTTTTGAAACATACATCTTTCAATATAACATTACTTCACATTTTATTAAATTATTAATAGAAAATATACTCAATTTGAATGACCGCCGTGATTTCAGTTACGCGTAAAGAACATTTCTCATAGTAAGCATGGTACAAACATCATGAGAAGGTGCGACAATTTACAGTTCCTTATAAAGCCAATATGATGCAAATAGAACTCAATAACAAACCTTTCTATAGGCGCAGATGCACCCTGTCAAAAGATTATTTCCTAGAATCATGAGGCAGAAATAGCTTCCTAAAAGTTTTCAAACTATTTTTTTAAGTTGTTTTAACCAGGAAATGGAGGACACGATAGCAAAACGTTCAAAAGATTTTTACCAAATAACAAACCAATCATATGGCTGGTATCCATCACGCCTGTGGTTTTATGGACACTACACACACTATACAGATTCAGCGTCCACCGCTATTAATGTTTGCTTACTCTAAACAGTGGGCAGTATTTCCAAACCAGTTCCCACTGGAAACATTTAGTTTCGACATTTTTTTTTGGGGGGGGGGGAATCAGGTTTACAAATAATTTCATCCAAGCAATTGAAGATTGAATTGTTTTTTTAAGCCTTTGTTTTTGCAGCGACCCAACAAATTTGATAACGTTAGACAACTATCGCAGCCAAAGTCACTAATGGCAAAAAAATTAAAATAATTTAATAGGTTTTTATCTGATTCTGAAGACTGAATGTGAAGACCCTCCCTTTAACAAAGTAAGGAGACAGAAACAAGGTAAAGTCACAAACCCACAGCTTCGTGTTTCACGTGTCTGTTGCCAGGCAACAATGATGCTTAATTTCTTAACATAAGCTAAGGACAAGAGAAACACATATTCTAGATATAAGTAGTCCACTCCGGTTTAGAAAGCAGACAGTCCAAGTCATTCTGAGGAGTCTGATGTTTCATTTAGAGAAGATTGTGATAGCCGAAATGGAAAAGTGACACATTAACGCAGCTCCAACTTTGGGTTTATTAGCAACAAATACACTTCTATTACCAAGAGCATTGTAACATCCCCTGATGTGTCTGAAATTTAAATAGGGGAAAACTAGATAGTATGTCAGCATTTCCAAGGCTTTATAAGGATTTTTTTTTTTTATCGCTACAGAGCATAGCTGGGTTTCATTTATTATTGTCACAAATGTTTACATGCCACTTCAGAACCCACAAACTATACTAGTCAATATCAGTAAAATAAAGCTGGACTACAAATTCCCCTCATAAAAGGATTTTATCACAAAGCACGTGGGTCTCTAGCGTATTGCACATCCATGCCTTGATTATCATGTCTTGATTTTGATAGTATGTACCACGCTTTTTTTTACTGCATTACATTTAATATATACTTTATAGGCGTGCAAGCTTGTTTTATGGATCCAAACAAAAACAGTAAACTTTTTTTTTTTTTTTAATTATTATTATTAGCTAGTAGGGATCTTGCTATAGGATATTATGTTCAACAGGAACTGACAATCTACCGTCCTTAATTAAGGAAACATAAAAAGATAGACAATTTATCTTTTAATGCCTGCAAATGAAAAGATGAGAGGTGGCTACTCAAGGATCTATCAACTTTCCAAACCGATCCCCTGATATAAAAGTTAAATGACTTTACCCATATGGTTTAATCACAGTATCACTAATCTTGGGCAAAGCTATATAGTTACAATCACGATCGGAGATGTTCCTTCACGTGTATTCCCAGCTGCTAAATAGCCATTAAAGTATTGATTGGATCCATTGAGTAAGAGGAATGTCCAAGTAACAAACGCTCTTACTATATCTGTAGAAAGGACCACTCAGGTCCTGGAGGGTATCACAATTCGTTTCAGAATGACTGGTTCCCTATACATGTTTTTCACCTATGTATACAGCATATCTGGTAGATTACGCATCAAACACACACAAAAAAATGAGATCACACTATCAGTATTACTGCATCTAGCAGCCTGTGTTTACTGTCCTTCACAAGACATGCTCTGTTCCCACAATTTTAAATATTTGGAAAAGAGAGGGTAGAGAGGAGAGAGAGAGGAGAGAGAGGGGGGGAGTAATGACAGCAGAGTTTTTTTTTTTTAAGTAAAAAAAAAAAAAAGTTCCAATAACATGTCCCTGTTTTGCACTAAACATGTTGGAAGTTAATGTAAGGTTTCTATAGAGTCCTACAGTTTGAACAAGAGCAGTGCTTTAAACTCAGGTTACACGGGGAGGTTATGCTTGCGGGCTCTGTGAAGAAAAGGGATGCTTTGTGCACCGCTCCAGCACGTCATAAGTTTGCGTAGAGCAGGAGAGCGCGCGGGCCCTATACAGTTAAAGGGATACACTCCTTCTGTGCGTAAATCCAGGCACAGTCTCAGCTCCCTACGCATGACTTGGAAACTGCTTACACACTTACGTGATGCCTTCATGGCACCTACCAACAATGCAGGCCTTGCTGCCATGCACTGCAACGCAATGCTGCCCGTTATTACAGATTAATGAAGGGTCCCAATATATAATTTAACCCGCTGTGCTCCCGGCTCTTAGTTTATGCACATTATGTATGGCACCTGTGGTAACAACATGGCAAAAGCACACCACATCGCCGTAAAGGGCGGCGGTGACTGTGCTGCTTATAAGTACCAAGGAGTGTGCCATGCTAGGATGTGGCGATGGAGACATAAACAGCAACCAAGCTATGGTTAGCAGGAAGCACAGCGTGTGGTACTGCGATAGCAACAAACTACCAGTCTTGTAGCGACAGGCACCACACAGACACCCGCCCCAAACCCAACACCACACGCCAGAAACCTCGCTAAAGGGAATGAATGGGCAAGTTGGCACTCACAGGCTACATAGGCGATCAGAGCGAGTGCAATAAGCAGCTTCATCGTCTTCCTATTGATTGCAGTCAGCAGCCGCTGCACTCGGTTTCTCACCATCACCGGCCGAACCACACTGGAGAACCCGAGCTCGCAGCCGGGGACATGGAAGCCGGTGTCACAACCTATTCACGGGTTCGGGGGTGCGTAGCACTAAGGGGACCAAGCGTGAGTTCCTGCCGGGACAGTGCGCATGCTCCAGGGTTCCTGTCTACAGGAAGAAAAAAAAACACATCACGGGCATGCGAAGCTAGGCAATGCGCATGCGCGAGTGGACGGCGTGTTACGGTCACCTGATCCTTAATGTCTATTGGTGTTGTGCTCTGTTCTAGCAAAGTTTTTGTGCTGAACGTCAAAGCCTCGGGCTGGGAGAATGACGTCGTTATTCTGTCACATTATTCTTTCCTCAATATGATTTTCTATCCAATGGAACATTCCCATACTATGTGGCTACGAGCCTACTGCTGGCACGTTTACTTGAGTTCTTTACTAAGCTATAAAAGACAAAAATCGACAGTTTATATCAAAAAACGTATGCGGTCAACAGCACAGTCATAGTCGTCTTTTTTAGTGAAATGCAAGTATAGTATAATAATAGATCCATTATATAAACACCAAGAGAGTTCATTCTACATCTATCTCCATATATAAATACAAAATACCCAGACACAAAGAAAACAGCAAAAGAAATAAAAAAGTAGGATAGAGTAGATCCTCCTATGCACTACACTGTCAGTGATGGTATAGTAACTATAGTAACAGTTGCAAGGTATCTAGCAACAAAAGAAACGCATAAAATGTGCCCAAAAATATAAATATATCAGCCTCTTAATGTAGGAAATAATATAGGATATATAGGAAAATCAGAAGGATCTACACCTCAGCCTCACAGAAATCCTTCTTCAATACTTGTAGAAAATAAATATTTGTAAATCATCAGATAAATCACAATCCTTCTTAACACTTCTATACCCCCAAACATTCATACCATAATCCTGGGTCAGATAATGGAGCATTTGTGAATGCCGGTGTAAGATAACAGGTTCCGGTGCAGAAGCAACCTCCACGGGCTGCACGATGGCACCAGCAATGCTTTGGAGGCCCTTGCCAGTGCTGTTGGCTCATTTTTGTATTTTTAGTTTATTTGTTTAAGGGGACAGATTTGTCCAATAGCACCCACTGCAGTGCCTTTGAGTAACATTTTTTTTGTATTGCACAATTAACTATTAAATCTTTGCATTCTTCACTCACCCTTACAGTGACTCTTGTTTTTCACATACCCACATCTTTCCCGCCACCTTTACCCTAACCCAGTTCTCTCTAGTTACTTCAGAGGAAGTTTATATTCTTCCCAACTCTCATCTTTCCCCAGGACATACATACAGAGAAATCGCAACATATTCTTCCTGGTTAAACTTAATAAATAAATAATCATACCCGGCCACTCTCATCCACTCTTGTACAAACCCAAACTAACAGATTCAGTCTCTCCACTGGACCCTTTCCAATCTTTTCAAGCATGCCATCGTAAACCCTTCTGGACTCTACTCTAACCTACCATCCATCCCTAATCTCTCATTTTATGTTTACCAGGCTAATTTAATTTAAACCTTTAAAGAAAGCACTTGTTCATACACTTATCATCTCCTTTCCTGACTGTATTATATCCAAATTAGCTTGTTCTCGACATACCACTCTTGCTTCAAGTAAATCAAATATGTTGTTGCCAGGCTTAACTTTTTAACACATTAATCTACTACGCCTCTTCCCTCTATCATTCTCTTCACAGGCTGTCTGTCCACTATAGTATTCAATTTAATATTTTAACACCTACTGTTATCTGCTCTAAACTCAACCTCTTAATTCCCTATGATCTTGAATGCCCTCCCCATATCCATAACTCACATTCCAAGTCGGACCAGACCTTTGTAAGCAATTTTGGACTGGCCTGGGGGTCAATTGCCCAATCCCGCGCCTGGCTTTACCCTAGCTTGTCAGACTCTCCCCTCTTCTGTTAATCTCTTAAACAGGGGCGTAACTAGAAACCTCAGGGCCCCAGTGCGAGAATCTGTTAAGGGCCCCCCACCCCCAACCCATCTATCCCTTTCTCACTATCTCCCCTCTCCCTCCCTACCCCCTTCTCACGATCTACCCTCTCCCTCCCTACCCCCCCTTCTCACGATCTACCCTCTCCCTCCCTATCCCCCCTTTCTCATGATCTACCCTCTCCCTCCCTACCCCCCCCCTTTCTCACGATCTACCCTCTCCCACCCCCTTCTCACGATCTACCCTCTCCCTCCCCCTTCTCACGATCTACCCTCTCCCTCCCTACCCCCCCTTCTCACGATCTACCCTCTCCCTCCCTACCCCCCCTTCTCACACGATCTACCCTCTCCCTCCCTACCCCCCCTTCTCATGATCTACCCTCTCCCTCCCTACCCCCCCTTTGTAGGTCACTTACCGTCAACTCCTGTGTTGGGAGTGTGAGGGGTTTGTCTCGGGTGCCAGCGCTTCACTGCTGAGCGCCGGCATATGACGTCATCCCGAGCACCCGAGACAAACGCCTCACGCTCCCAACACTGCTCCCAACACTCCAGGGCCCGGTCGCAGTCGCGACCCCTGCGACCCCGGTAGTTCCGCCACTGCTCTTAAGGTCCACTTCTTCCAAGAAGCCTACCAAATAATCAGTTCCCCTGCCACCTACCACTTACAATAACATGTGTGCACCGAATGCTTGTGCAAATGTAAACCTGAAATTGTTTCAAGAGAACTTTGACACAACCTCTCTCTGATGGACCCCCAGAGTCCCTTCATCCCCTCCTTCATTGTGCTACACATCTCTTTTTCTCCCTCATGTAATTCAGGTATAGATCAAATAAACGGCATGTGGAAACACAGGTTTGCAGGTACAGATCAACCAAATAACACATAAAAACCCTGCAGAGTAAATAAATGGAAATGGATAAATGGAACACATTTATAGCATTGCAGGTATAGCTCAACTGAATGAGACACAACCCCGGCCTTGCTGGTGTGAATCAACTGAAGATTACATGTAAACTCAGCTTTGAAGGTATACATTAAAAATTGAAGGTATAGACTAAGGAAATCCTTAACTGATTGCATCAATCACAGGTTACACATCTCAAAGACCAGCCCTGGCACCTAGATTGCACACATAGAAATTGCCCATTACCTAGATTGCACCCACAGGACTTGCCCAGCACCCAGATTGCATCCATAGGACTTGAATATAACATAAAAAGCAAGCAGAAAGAATGGAGCATTCACTTGACCGTCATGTCGAAAATATTCAGAGTCCTGTTAAGTGTAAAAATACAATCTTTGCTGGTCTTCGTAAAAATCCATAAAATACAGCATAAATGGAGGTAAAGGTCTCATGCACTGTGCCTGAACGCCCTAATCATAGACAATCACCCACAGCCTCTACCATCATTTTAAAACCATAATAGACCAATCAAAACCTCTTCAACCAATTCTGATAGTATCCAATAACCATATAAATTATCAAAAGAATCAGACAAAGGTGTGGTAGTTGGACGCTAAACCAATTGCTGGCACAATTAAGACACAAATAGTTTCTATATATAATAAAAACAATTATTAGACTCTTTCCAAGTTCAGACGGCATTATATTAGTAATCAACAATGTTACTGTATATGGACAACATGCTATAGCAAATGACAACTAAGTAGATGACATAATTATATAATGTAGATATTAGAGAAATATACTGGAATAATATCCTTTATATGAATCATTTAATAGATTAGTTTATTAAATCAATTACATAAATAAATTAAGATGAATAAATTTATAAACCAAATTATTATACCAGTCAATTAAATGTAGTTTATGTAATACAAAATATATACATTAAATAAGTCTATTATGAACGCCAAATTAATTATTAATTTAATTGTTTATTAAAAGTCAAAATGTATAGGAATAGAACATTGAAAATCAAGGACAAGAGGTGGTAACTTAACCCTACAACACAAGAGGGTATATTTAAAATGGGCAATAGGGCCCCACAACGTGTTATGTGTGAATGGGAAATTAATTGTTTTGTAGATTTCTAGTGGTAAATTTATTAATAATTTTATTTAATTGATTTTTTATCCAAGCTTACCACATATTAATATTAAAGCAACAAATGAGACAATATGCTGAACCAGTGATCAATGGTTTCATGAAGACATTGAGCTTGGTGCCATGGAACACCTATATCAGACTTTTCTTCAGATGCCATTTTTTGTATAATTGTGTATTTGTATTTGCCCCTTCTCAATTTCATCTACTTTTGTGTATTTGTCGCACTTAAATCTCTCAGATCACCAAGCTAATTTCATGTCAACAAAGACAATGACACACAATGCAGCTCTTCTTGGGAGAATTTTTTTTAATTCAGCCTCATTTTTTAAGGTGTGGCCACAGCATCTATATCAGATTCAAGACAGGACTTTGACTAGGTTACTTCAATACCTTTATTTTGTGCTATTCAGATGTAGACTTTCTTGTGTGCTTTGGATCATTGTCCTGCTGTAAAGCCGAACTTCCCATGAGCTATACATCACAAACCGATGATAGAGAGCAGAATTCATGTTTCCATCAATTATAGCAAGTTGCCCAGTTCTGAAGCAGCAAAGCAGCCCGACCATCACACTACCACCACTGTGTTTGACTGTGGTATGATATTCTTATTGTGGAATGTTGTGTTAGCTTTACACCAGATGTAACAAGACCTTGTCTTCCAAAAACTTACACTTTTGACTCACCAGTCCACAGAAAATTATCCCAAATGTCTTGGGGTCATCAAGATGTTTTATAGCAAATTTGAAACAAGCCTTGGTGTTCACCAGTCAACAGTGGTTTTCACCTTGAAACTCTCCCATGGATTCCATTTTTGCACAGTCCTTTCTTATTCTGGAATCATTAACGCTGTCTTAATTGAGGCAAACAAGGCCTGTAGTTCTTTGCATGTTAGGCTGGTTTCTTTTGTGACTTCTTATATAAGTTGTCAATGTGCTCTTAGAGGAATTTTGGTTGGCCAACCACCACTGTTTTCTCCATTTGTAGATAATGGCTCTCATCCTAGTTTGCTGGAGTCCCAGGCTCTAAAAAAATGGCTTTGTGCCATTGATAAATGTCAATGACTTTGTTTCTCATCTGTTCTTGAATTTCTTTAAATTGTGGCATGTGCTGCTTTTTTGATCTTTTAGCCTACTTCACTTTGCAAGACAGGTTCTGTTTAGTTGAGGTTCAGATTTCGGCCCTCCCTTAGGCAAGAAAGGGGGCTGAAGTATGGCAAACAATGGTAAGACATGATCATAGGCTCAAAAAATGTAAACCCCCTCCTCTAAGCACACCCTCCACCCTGCTGTAAGCAGGAGGTCAAAAGACTGCCTGGAGGAAGGCCCCACCCCCCTCTGCGACATCAGCGCCTCCATTCCGCCATGCCTCCCTGCTCCCCACGACGGGCACCCCAGGAGACTCGCTGCAGCGTCAGGGTAGGTGCCCGACACCCCCAACCTTGTTTACACTGTGATACATTTATTTTGCTTGTTTTACAATAACTTATCCCCATCATTCATCTGGGACTATATTACATTATTGGATATAACAGATTTGATTATACTTAATGCAATTCGAAAGGTGTGTTGTAAAATATTGTAGAACTTGTTTAGGGTCTTTTGATAATATATATTTCCATAATGGGATTTAAGAAATAAACCAGCATTGTAAAAATTCTTATCTTAACATTTAAAATGACAATGAATTATAATTAGAGACATTAATTGTGAAATTTTTCTAGCCTGTGACACCACTTATCGGTGAAAAGGGTATCTAAAGCACAGTCAAAGCGATGTGAGGCGATGAACAGAAAAATAAGGTTTTAAAGGTGGATTTGTTGGAAAGGTGGCCTCCTGCTAGGAACCCCATAGTTGCCATAGCTCCTCTGGAAGAGTGGGCCCTGAAAACTGCTAACAAGTTGCGTGAACCAACAAATCCATCGGCCAAAGTTGTTGAGGAAACAGATGAGGTTTCCTAAAGGAGACTAAGAGGTGTGTATGATTTTTAGATCTCAGCCCTGCCGTTCATGTTTCATTGTTCTTGAGACATTGTAGCACACGAAATTTGGAATTGAGAGGGAAGCATGGATAAGGGATCCCTGGTATCAGTTTGGTGCAATTGTAAAGCACGCTGCTTCAGGGGAGGAAGATTTTCCAGTGACCGTCAAGGTCTAGACATCGAAGACTCGCTTGACTGAAATCAAACATAATAACATAGTGAATTTGACTGATAAAGGTCTAAGAGAAAGTTCGTCATTGTCTGGCAAGTCCTGGAGGAATGAGAGCATGACAGCCACGTCCCAAGAATAAGAGTATCGAGGTCTAGGGTATTGCTGCAACCGGATACCCTGCATAAGTCAACGTGTGAGAAGGTGTTGACCTACAGGCACCTGTTCCACCAAGGCAGGGATTGCCGATATAGCAGACCGATAAAGTTCAATAGTGGTTGAAGCAGTATCAAGATTCCATTCCAAGCACCAGCCAACCCAACCCAACCCAAGGCAGATCTGTAACCTTTCCGGGTCCCTGAAGCCCACTCCCTGTGAGAGCTGATTTCAAAAGACCAATTCTGACTCAGGAATACCCAACACTAACCACACCACCAGCAGAGTCAGATACCAAGGTTATGTTGAGCCGAATGGGGTTATCAAAATCTTGTCAATTATAGCAAAAGTCGGAAACGCGTCCTCCCCGCCAGGTGTCCATTTCTGTGGAAAGATATCTACTGCCGCTGCTTCTAGGTCCAGTCGCCAATTGAAGAAGGTTGGGACATGGCAGTTCAACCGGACGTAAAAAAGTATCTGTGGGGAGGGCCTGTGATTCCGTGATGCAAGCAGAAATGCCAGGTCTTTGGCAAGATCTGCTAGCAGTTTGGACTTGGTACCACCAAGGTGATTGATGTACTATAACGCTGATATGTTGTCCTTCTTCGGTAAAACGCAAGAGGCTTTTAAGGGCGAACAAACCTGTGAGGAGTTCTAAGAAGGCCTACGATTCTTGCAAGCTGGCGATGAGACAGTCATCAGCTTTTTGCCTGGTAAACTGAGAGAGGTCTCAGTTTACCAAAACTTGATCTCTTGTGGGGGAATGATCTGGAGTGTTTAATGTGACCTGGGTCAAAGAGGGGTTGACCCTGTAAATCGAAAAGGAGTCCCCTTTATGGTGAGACATAGATGTCTTGCTCTCTAAATCTACACTAGGTCAGAATGAGACATATGAGAGTCCAACTAACATAGTCATCATCACTTGAGGGCTCAGGCTTACAGTGTTTAGTCTTACAGGTGCACTTCCCACCCTTGGCTCTATTGGCAGAGGTAGGGTGTTCTCTGTATTCAAAGAAGAGGGGGTTTTAGCTTGGGACAGTGCCTGAATAATTGACATGAGGAGTAAGTCAAAGACAGCAGTCATGGACGTATCCAGGAGGGTCTGAATATGAGGCTCAGAGAGTTTCCCTATGCCGAGAGGAGAGTCTATCTGGACATCCTCCATAATGATGGAGTCCTGGTGATGGGATGCTTTAGGGTTAAATGTGGCGTCCATAGAAGAAAGAGGATTTTATTTTCCAGCCAGAAGGCATATCAGTGGAAAAGTGTCGGTTGCTATGGCAAGTGCCAGAGAAGGGGGTTTGCTATTCCCTCCTTCGTTAAAGTGTTGATTGTGAAGAAGGGAAGGGAAGAAGATGAGCGGCGTACATTGTGTATGGGGATGTAATCCCCATGCACTCTAATCACTGTGGATAGAGAGATAAATAACAGCTCAAAATGGCTACCAAAGAGTATGAAAAAGGGGTAAAACAGAGGCAGCCAAAGCAAAGTAGACAAAGAAAGCCCACAGAGGAGAAATGTAAATGACAGATATAAAAAATAAAAATTAATATAGCCACAACAATAATACTGAGAGATATCCATATACAAATGTGTACTTATCTGCAGGAGCAGCATTGAAAGAGAGTATTTATTACACTAGGTGTATGCTGATTGGTCAGGCATTATTGATGCAACCAATAACTTACAGCTTCCTTGAACACAAGGGATTCTGGGTAGGCAAATATAAAAAACTTGAACAATTATAACCTTGTTTGCATTCGTATTCGGGCAAACATGAAAACGAACAAGAAGGGTGCGTTTTCATTGTTCAGCCTGAATACTGAAGAAACGAACATGGCGGTGGCAAAACGTACACGAAGACACACAACACGAAGAATCTTCGTGTTCGGCTTTGTTTACTCATCTCCCTGGTCCCTTCTCCAACTGGCCTACCTTATCTACACAGCATTGCAGGGGTTAACGGGAGCGGAAAACCGTAGGTTTGCACGAGGAGTTAAAGGTCCGTGCGAGCTATTCTATTGTTCGCCTGCCAGCGACCAATAGAGTCGCTCTTATGGACCTTTAACTTCTAATGGCGAAACTCCGCCTGGGGAACCCATTGGTCTCCCCGCTCCAGGAGTTAAAGGTCCGTACAAGTGATTTATCTCCTGGAGCGGGGACACCATTGGTTGTAAAAGTCTGTACAATGGTCTCCCCAGGCGGAGTTTCACTGTTAGGAGTTAAAGGTCTGTACGAGCAAATCTATTGGTCACCTGCAGGGAGCTCCTCTGCCAGAGGAGCTCGTGGCCGGCGACCAATAGAGTCACTTGTACGGACCTTTAACTCTTGGAGCGGGGAAGTACATCATTTTATTTCATTAAACTTTTATGTGTTTTTGATTGAGATCCATTTTTATGGATTTGCTTTTCATACAACTTTCACATTTTCCATTGTGATTTTTCCTTTTTTTGGCCCAGAATTTATTGCATACATTGTTGCATAAATGTTACTATTTTAATTTTAATTATGCTCTTTACATACACTTGGGCACATCAATTTAGGTGGAAGTCTGACTGTATAAAGTTTAAACTTTTGAAAGTAAAATACGGTAATACATTTTCTAGATACAACCTGGAAGTGATAAGCAAATTATCACAAATTTGCTGGTGCGTTTTCTTAAATGGGAGGAAGAAGTAACAAAATTGGGTAATATAATAAAATAATATTATTAAGGCCCTTTTTCAACTCTTGGGCCATTCTTAAATACAGTATATTGGACTGTAAGTGCAAATGATGAATCTAACCTTGTCTACTTGATCATTACCACTTATATTATATTTCTCTTCATTACTTATTTTTGTTATTCCTAGAACTAATTCCACCACTCATATTTTTATTGATAATTTTCATCACTTACAGTACCAGCCTGCAAATGGTATGTGTCTTTCCATATCACCCTGATACTTCTATTCTGTTTCATGCCACTAGGCAGATTCATTCTATGAGCAGATAGATTATAATACATATTAAAAGATACTTTTGGTTCTTTCTTCTCCTATAATTACATATGGAACATGAAGCTTACATTGTTTCCCTATAGTTCTATTACATTCATCTAGCAAACCATTATCTTCCCAGTATGATTTCACCTGCTATTTATGGACTATTGTCCACCACATCCATTGTAAAAGTGTATTGATGTGTATATTTCCTGCCTTTTAAAGTAACGTTTATTCTGTGTACATATAACATATTTTTTTGTTGTTGTATCTGGATACCCTTTAATTTCCCAGCAAATGACAAAGATATATAAAGGTATAACTGCAGGAAAATGTCTTTACTTAACACAAATTTGCTAAAATCCTTGCATTATACATCCAAAATGTCCTGCTCATACTTATACATTGTAAACGAGGATTGTTCCTAGATGGCTCAGCAATTTACACCTTTTCTCCACATGCAAACTATTCTCCTTTACACCAATGCAGAGAAGGCATTTGGCAGTCTTGACTGGTCCTGTTCTCTGAGGTTGCATAATAAGATACTTACAAAGTACATAAATTTGCTTTCTTCATTGGAGAGGCTTTACGGGTCACTGGAGTGTCCCTTTAAGTGCAATGTGATCTGAACACATTAAAGCGGATTACAGCGCCTAACGTTCAACCCAACTGCTTGTGTAAGGATTATAAATCCCCTGAACAGTGATGAATGGCTCTAGAAAAGGCTTCCCCCATAATTTAGATTAATCTCAATTTTAAATGTTTCCTTGAGCATGGCACACATTCCGGCAAAAAAAGCTTCCTTTAATGCCTAATGCCATTAAATACTTAAGGATTAACCAATCCTCTGACCTCCAAAGGTTAAATCAAAACAGCTACCTCCCTTTATTCTCTAAAATCACGTCTGTTTTACGTAATTGGGCTACGTGTTTGGTAAAAAAAATGAGCATTCTTGAAAGGCGCATTTATGTCATTATTGGCAATATGTAATGCCATGTTTTACATTTCATTACCACCAATGTCCCTTTCTTAAAAAAAAAGTGTAAAGAACACCAGCCAAATAACTTCATTAACCCATTCTAGACATGCCACTCACCAGGGGTCTATCTTCATTTTGAATGATAGATGTTACAGACTCCACATATAAATACCTGCTCTCAGGTATACCCAAACTATTGACATAATTGATTTAAAAATAGTGAAAAGTGATGATGATAGTGAAAGTGATTAAGATGATTTTTCTTCACTACTTCTGCCTGGAAATACTTCTACCTGGAAGTACAAATTGTTTTCCATTATAATACCATATGTGATTTTCCAAGTATGATGATGTGTTCACTGTTAATTAATTTTAACTTATCATTGCTCACATCCTCTTTGTTAGTGGAAGGATCAAGATGCTACCGCTACGTCTGATCTTGAGCCTAATGGGAATGGAGCACCCTGTTGAAACGGTAGCCATCTCAGCAACTTGAAAATAAACTGCTTCAATCTTAATTCCTTTGCGCCAATGGGAATGAGGTAAATGTCAGCTAAACTAGGCTGTATTACGGAGGAGGTCTGTGCTTGCTAATCACTTCCCTACCGACATACATTTTGCCACTGGGCGTGCCTTCATCAGGGGAAACGGGAGGCTATTTATGGTCATGAATATTCATGTACATCAAATTCAATCATGTTTATTAAGAAGAAACTAGAGAGTGTAAAATACGTAATGTAAACTCTGTTACTAAAATGTTTTTTTTTAATTTGTTGTTTTATATTAAATTAATTTATAAAATACATTTAAACAGACATCCCACTGGTGATGAGTCACATTTCTGGAAAAGAAAGACAATCCCAAGCATCTCAATACGAGATACATTCAAGAATTCACCTTTTATTTATAAAGATTTTTCCCTGATACAGATTGCTATCGCCCGTCTTCTTGTTTTCCTTCCTGATCATCAGCTAGTATAAGGTGTGAACGTACAGTTTCTAGCACAGAGTCCCTAGTAGCCTGTCAACTTAAAACAAAAACAGGGTGTTTCTATTACCACTTTCTCCATGCCTGAAAACAATAACGATTTCATTTGTCTGAAGGGATAAAGGTCAACATCGCTGTCATTGTCAAGAGCTATATATAAAAAATGTCCTTCATTAAGCAAAGAGTAGCAAGTTATGGTATTATAATCAGGACATCCTGTGTGATGAGTTTAGGGGCAATCACATGAGGTGCGTTCAAAAGTTTACTTAATTTGTTGCCAAAGTCGCAGGTCTAGGGTGTTAATATATTGGTTGCCATATTTAAACCATTTTTTTTAATGCAACGAGTCAATTTGGAAAACAAAGCAGAGTTTAGTTTGGAATAACGGAATGGTTGGCGGCTCTACGTGTATCCAATGGTGGAGCACCATTTTCTCTAATGCCTAGATGAAATTGTCCAACTAGGGTGCATATCCCTATACGTGGCCACCGGTAAAAGTTCCATTGATCAATGCCCTGTATGTGTTTAGACCTTGAAGCCATCCACATAGGCAGCAGATCAGTATCCACTTGATTCCTAAGTATAGCATATAAAGTTTTAATGGAGTGTGCCTTATCGGGGCCCCTTTTTATTATTTTTGATATCAGCTTGCATGAGAAATAGGCAGGATTTGCAATGGGTAGAACAGTCTGTTGACGTTAATAAGCCTAATCAGGGCAGTCCTACACGATTATGCTAGGTGAAATGACTCCCTATGAGTTCTGCATAGATCTTACCCACCGCTGGGCCAGTGTAGGGATCTTTCCTATAAAATATTGTGCTATTATATTTGGTGAATTGTGATATTTTGATTAATGAAAGTTCTAGGCTTATAGGACTTTATAGAAGTTGAGTCTTTATTAGGTTTTAATATCTGGATTGTCCTGGATTGTGTAATTGATCCCAGCGGTGTGTCCCCCGTGATTATCTCATTATATAAACTAGGAAGATGGGATTTTATATGCAGCAGTAATCATTTATAAAAATCAGACGAAAAGCCGTCTGGACCTGGGGATTTGTTAGTTTTTTGAAGCTTTTCATTTGTTGATGTAGGTATATAGTACTAAGAAATAATTACCATATTATGTGGCCCAGGTTTTTTTGTAAAGTCTAAATAAAACATATTTTCCTCCTGAAATACAGATGTCAATTTAAGATTAATATTATTTATGTTCCGCTGTGAGACTAATATTTCAAATCTGTCTATATAAACACAGCAAAACAAAACATATGTATTTCTCATCCAGCTTTAAATTCAGTAAGTATAGAGGGAGGGATGATAGCCTCCCACCAGCCTAAATATAAATTAGCGTAACTAGGTACACAGCCGTTGCCCACAGCTGTGCCCTTAGTTTGCTCATATGGTTGTCCTTTGAATAGAAAAAATGCGAGTAAGGACAAATTCAAGTAAAGAAAGATTAAACTGAATGTGTTATGCAGTAAATAATTTTGATTTATTAAAAAAATATTTTGCACTGTGTAATGAATTCAAAATCAAGGCTGGCAAAGGAACAGATGGATGGCAAAGGCAGTGGTTCCACAAAAGGTCTTAACAATATGTCTATTTTGGGTAAGATTATTATTTCCAGGCACTATTGATCGCCCGGCTGGTTTATCTGTTTTTTTATGAATTTTAGGTATACAATAAAAAGTGGAAATGGTTGGATTATTAGGAAGAATATAATGGAACTCCTCCAAACTCAAAAACAAATTTTCGTGATGTTGAATCAAAAGGTCCCTTAAGGATTTAAGGTATTCCTTTGTGTGATCTTTATTTAGAATTCTGTAACCCAAATTGTCAGATTTTCCACACATATTTTCATATTGATGCTTATGTAAAAAGACAATTACCACCTTTGTCAGATTCTCTGATGCACATGGATTTATTGGTTCTTAGTTCTTAGAGTCTGTGTTTCTGGCTATTGTCAAATTGAATGGAATCCTAATAGAAGTTGGATTGATATTTCTTATGGTATCTGTGATTAAATGAACAAATAAATCCACATTGGGAGATTTGGCAAAAAGAAAGTATATTTTCAGATGGTGGTTTTACATTAGTCAAGTTTACAGTATTGGATGATTGTTCTTGTAATAATATAGTATAGCCATATAATTTAGCTTCTTTTTCTTTCTTTTTTTAGGTTTATAAGTACATTGGTCCTATCACTGTACATACTGTATACACATATACACACTTGTTCTTACACTATACAAACACACACTGACTCTAGCACTATACATACAATAACTTTCAAAAATCACTTAGAAATGTCCTTGTTTTTCAAATAAACAACTTTTTCTCCATTAAAATAACATCAATGGATCAGAAATGCAGTGTAGATATTGTAACTGTTTTTAATGACTATTGTAGCTTGAAACAACTGGTTTTTAATGGAATATCTTCATAGGTGTACAGAAGCCCTTTATCAGCAACCATCAATCCTGTGTTCCAATGTGACATTGTGTTAGCTAATCCATGTTTACGTTTAAAAGGCTCATCATTAATCATTAGAAAACTATTTAGGAATTATGTTAGCATAGCTAGACATTTCCTTGTTTTCTGTTAAAACATCTAAGTGATCCCATACTTTGAACAGCCATATGCAAAGCCAACTCTGGCACTATACATATATACACACATTTACATATACACACTGACTCTGGCACTACATACACACTCTTATTATAGACACACACACTCTGACACTACAGTACACACACACTAACTCTAGCATTATACATATACATACACACATACACTCTGACCATACAGCACACACTAACTTTAGCACTATACATATATACACACGCCCCCATATATAAATTGACTCTGGCAATATACTTATAAACCCACATTCACATATACACACTGACTTTGGCACTATATACACACTCTCAGTATACACACACACACTCTGACACTATAACACACACACGCTAACTCCAGCATTATACATATACATACTCACAGACTCTTACACTACAGTACATAGACTCCCCCTCTACCTTAAACGTCATCAAATATGCCTGCAGTGTACACAAACTACCACTGCCTCTCAGGATCACTCAGGGTCAATAAATGGGGGCCCCTGGCACATCAGTACTGGGTATACCTCCTAGGCGCCAGGAAGTGATTTCTTGTTGCCATGTTACCTGGGGCCCAGGTTTGTCGAAACCTGCCAAAAAACACCATACTATACTTGCAACTCACTATACTAGATATTGCACATGGCGTTCTGATGTCATTTGGTGTATCCTGATATAAATGAGTACATTCACTACTACACCTAACAATCAAACATTGTATTTTTCAAATCATACACACGCAAAAAGTATACACGGAGAATGAAAATTTTAATATAGAACAGTACAGAAAGTGCATGTTTTACTTGAGTACATGGGGAGCACACAAAATTAATAAAATAGTCAAGACTTGCTTTTGCATTTGAACATAATTAGGAGAACAATAGGGATCGATGGTGTTGATTATCACAAAGATGAACCAGTGACTAGTGGTGTTAAAGCCACTGTGACTAAGCAGCTGGAGAAATTGTACAGCATGCTGCCAGCTTTAAATTTCTCTATAGCAAAACTGGTTTCAATTTAAAAGTTTTGCCTATGAGTAAGATAATTGATGCATGGTATGTACATCCTTGAGAACATCCAGGCTCCAGCTACCCAGAGTCCTTCCTTGGGATGCAGGGAAGGTAGAGAGACATTTATGTGATCAAAAGAGGAAAAGGTAGAGAGGCTGGAATGAGGAAATATTATATTGAAATGTAGCAATTAAATTTGTTACAATGCTTTCCAATCGATCTGTTGGCTGTTAAATATGCAATAAATATTTATTCCATGGAACACACTCACCAGTCCAACAAGCACTAATTAATAATTTGAGTAATATGGTTCCAACAATCACAGAGGTTAGTACTTTTACTGCAAGTACTAGGTAAACTCAGCTGAGAATATATTGATTTGACTCATCAGCATACCCAGATGCAACTAGCACACCTCCTTTTACCCAAGCACTGTCTGATAAATATGTTGTTTAATTTTAGTGCTTAACTACCAATACAGACTGTGGCTATTGTACCTATATGTCTGTTTATTAAAAAAAATTAATCCATTAAAAAAGACACATGAAAGGGTTACAGTATGTGGACAACTGACCATTACACCCATTTGAGCTTGTTTGAAATCTCATTCTGAAACCATAGGCATTAATACAGAGTTGCCTCTTTTCTGCAGCTATAAAAGCCTCCACACTCCTGGGTTGGCTGTTGGAATTTGTGCCCATTCAGCCAAAAGAGCATTTTTGAGGTCAAGCACAGATGTTGGGCAAGAAGGCCTGGCTCACATTGGGCTTTCCAGTTATTTTCAAAAGTTTTCAGTGGGGTTAAGGTCAGAGCTCTCTGCAGGTCACTCAAGTTTTATAGACCTTGCTTTGTGCACAGAAGCAGAGTCAGGCTGGAATAGGAAAGGGTCTTTCCCAAACTGATGCCACAAAGTTGGAAGCATACAATTGTCCACAAATGTCTTTGTATCTTGCATAAATATTGCCTTTCACTGAAACTAAGACGCCACAGCCAAAGCATGAAAAGTAGTCTTAGAAAAGTATTTCTCCTTCACCAAACTTTATAGTAGGCACCATGCACTCTGGTAGGTAGTGTTATCCTCACATCCACCAAATCCAGGTTCATTCGTGAGACTTCCAGAATAGTTGTAAAGTGTGATTTATCACCCCAGAGAATGGGTTTGCACTGCTCACACCACTGCAGCCAAAGCTTAGCATTGCGCATAGGGATTTTCAGCTTGCATGCAGCTACTCGGCCATGTAAACCCATTTCATGAAGCTCTTAAAGCACAGTGCTTATGCTGATGTTGCTTTCACAGGCACGTTGTAACTCTGTAGTGGCTGAGATGCTTCTACTTCACAATAATAGAGTTTATAGTTGACTTGGGCAGATGTGAGCTTTTGGATACTAAGACAGACAACAATCACTCACTGTCAATGTCTGGCTCAATATATAGCGATAGGAGTTATGCTGTACCACTGTCAAGGTCAGACTCAGTATATAGTGATGCTGTACCAGGAGTTATGCTGTACCACCATCAATGTCTGACTCCCTATATAGTGATGCTGTACCACCACCAACTAGATTGTAAGCTTGCAAGAGCAGGGCCCCCTTCTCCTTTTTTGTCGGTTTGTTATTATGTGAATTTTACATTTTTAATTTTACTGACTAGTTGTAACAGCACTATGTAATCAGCTAGCACTAAATAAATTATTGTAATGTCTGGCTCTGCATATAGGGATGGGAGTTATGCTCTAGAGCAGGCATGTCCAAAGTCCGGCCCGCGGGCCAATTGCGGCCCGCGTTCCGGACTGATACGGCCCCCAAGTGAGCCACGGGACTTGGCGTCATCAGCCGGCGCAGGGAGAAGGAAAGCGCGAGATTTGGGCTTTCCTTCTCCCTGCGCCGGCACACACCCCTCAGTAGCGTACCGAGCGGGGGGCGGTCCGCACCGGGTGCCGCTCATCAGAGGGGTGCCAACTTGCCGGCACCCCTCCAGAGACGGACAGTAATGTCCGCCGCTGGAGGAGCAGGCACGCAAGGGAGCGGTATCGGAGGTCTTTAACAGACCACCGGCTCCCTTGAGTGATTTTAAGCCGGTTCAAGGATCTCCCTTGAACCCGGCTTAAAATCACTCAAGGGAGCCGGAGGTCTGTTAAAGACCTCCGATACCGCTCCCTTGCGATCCGCGCGGCAACAACTGAAGCCGCGCCCACCGCTGTCCGTGCCCTCTGAACCCCGTGCCCTCGGAAGAAGACAGAAGAACTGAAGAAGAAGAGGAGAGAAGAGCAGGAAAAGGAGCTGTAACGAGAAAAGAGGAAAGGTAGGAAAGCATACAGTGAGAGTGGATTGGTATGTGTGTGGATTGGTGTATGTGTGTGGATTGGTGTATGTGTGTGGATTGGTGTATGTGTGTGGATTGGTGTGTGTGTGGATTGGTATGTGTGTGTGGATTGGTATGTGTGTGTGGATTGGTATGTGTGTGTGGATTGGTATGTGTGTGTGGATTGGTGTGTGTGTGTGGATTGGTGTGTGTGTGGATTGGTATGTGTGTGTGGATTGGTATGTGTGTGTGGATTGGTATGCGTGTGTGGATTGGTATGCGTGTGGATTGGTATGCGTGTGGATTGGTAAGTGTGTGAGAGTGATGGGTGTTATGCTGTACCATTTCCAATGTATTTTTCATTATATAATTATGCTCTAAAGTACATCATAACTCCCATCACTCTATACTGTTCCATACAGTGGCAGAGCTGGGAGACAGAGGCCTTGCACCCCCACCGCAGGACTCCTGAAAGGTAAGCGAACTTCAAAGAGGGAGAGGGTAGATAGTTAGGAGGGGTAGATAGGGAGAAGGGAGTGAGAAGGGGTAGATAGGGCAGAAGGGAGCGAGAAGGGGTAGATAGGGCAATCATACTCCTATCATGCCAAGTCTGCGAGTGCCTCCTGGAATCTGGGTATGCCTGGGCATGATAGGAATGTGATTGCTGTTAACAAATATATATATATATATATATATATATATATATATATATTATTTAACTGTTTTGTCCTATTTTGGTGTGTTACTTACTTTAAATAAAAGTGTTAGATTTTTTTATGGGGTGTGGGGGGGGTCATATTCAGTTTCGGCCAGGTAGTTTTAAAGTGTGTGTGTGGGGGGGTGGCACATACAGGATCCGCCCCGGGTGCCAAATACTCTAGGTACGCCCCTGCCCTCCCCTACACAATTTCTTCATCAGATGCCCATGTGGCTGTGTGTGCCGGCGCAGGGAGAAGGAAAGCCCAAATCTTGCGATCTCGGACGTCGCTAGATTTGGGCTTTCCTTCTCCCTGCGCCGGCACACACAGCCACAAGGGCATCTGATGAAGAAATTGTAGGCAGTGGCAGATTGTGAGAAGGGGGGTAGGGAGGGAGAGGGTAGATCGTGAGAAGGGTAGGGAGGGAGAGGGGAAATTGTGAGAAGGGGGGTAGGGAGGAAGAGGGGAGATTGTGAGAAGGAGGGGTAGGGAGGAAGAGGGGAGATTGTGAGAAGGGGGTAGGGAGGGAGAGGGGAGATTGTGAGAAGGGGGGCAGGGAGGGAGAGGGGAGATTGTGAGAAGGGGGGTAGGGAGGGAGAGGGGAGATTGTGAGAAGGGGGGTAGGGAGGGGAGATAGTGAGAAAGGGATAGATGTGGTATGCCGTTTTCAATAAACTTTGCATAAAATAGTTAATTTGCATTTAATTTTAATGGTTCAGAAAATGTCAGGCAAAATGGTCGGCCCTCGCACATGTTCACTTCATCAAATCTGGCACTCTAGAGTAACTTCCATCACTATACACTGAACCAGACATTGACAATGGTACAGAATAACTCAGACTCACACTCTCTCTCAATGTCCTCTGTCACTGTATCTTTTCCTGCTGCAGCTCTTTTTCCTCCACCTCCAACTCTTCCTCTTTGTTCTTCTTCCAGGCTCTTCCAATTCTGTCTTCTTTGTCTGTGGGAACGCTTTCTGGTACAGAATTACGCAGGAGGTGGCGTAGCTTCAGTGCTCAGCGCCATATGGCATCAAATTCCTACATACAGCATCAGTTGCCGGTGCGCATCGTTAAGGAGCAGGATCTGAGGTCTGTATTAACCTGCTTGAAAAGATGCACACCCAATGCCGGCCTGCTGGCACCGACCTGATATGTAGCACCCGGGGCAGACTGCCCCCCCTGCCTCCCACTAGGTACGTTACTGACTATGGGGATTCAGTCTACAAAAATTACTAGGAATCAGTCTAGGAGGTTTATTGTTCATATTTATGTAATACACACTTTACTGGACTTTGGGTTGTGATAATGGGGTATATTGTGTGTTGCAACCATTGTTGCATAGAAAAACTTAAAAGTGTGACCATCTTAAATTCATGCAGAAAATAGTTGAAATAAATGGTATAACAATTTGTTATAGGTTAAGTAAACTGTGTTTGCGTCTTGCAGCTGAAATAGGTCCTAGTTTTGAAAAGTACTCATTAAAATAATTGTGTGTCTTTAAAAAAAGTGTAATTGGGATTCTAGGACATTTTGCAGCTGGCATAATCTAAGCATTATGAGCTCATGAGGTCAGCCATATGTCTGGAATACACCACACAATGTTGTGTTTTTTTTATATTTAATGGTTTAGTAGGTTTTTTTTTTACAGATTTCAAAATATAAATACACTCATAATAACTATTGTACAATATTTAAGATGAAATACAAGCGGTAAGTACACAGACAAGGCATAATTAATTCAACTTTCACATTAAGTGACCTGTATACCTGGGATTTCACCCGAGACCCAGAGAGAAGCTATACTTCTCGGGTCATCAGCAGGACTGCCTGCAGATGTCAGCGGGACTTCCTGCTCGCAATCCCGCAAGGGGGGCTCCAGGTAGCCGGAGCCAAGAAGTTCCCAGGTATGCTCATCTGTCATTTTTTCCAGGACACATATGCAGTACATTTCACATGGCTTGACCACAGCGGTGTATTTTGGCTGAGAGCTCCCCTGGGCTTTACCTATAAAAGATACCTGTATATCTTTTTACCTGATTCCCTTATATGTGTTTATACATCACACATACTACAGGGCTAACTTTACATTTGCTTGTCAGCAACGTGTGAATTGTAAATTTGTACTGGAAAATTCTGTAGTGACCCACCAAATGATTCTGAAAACAATCTTAGTGTCAGACCAAGCTACTCGACTGGGTCACAACTGACAGTGTAGAAAAACAATATTAACTTTCCATACTCCCCAAGCTTGGGTATTACC
Source organism: Spea bombifrons (assembly GCF_027358695.1). Lineage (NCBI taxonomy): Eukaryota > Metazoa > Chordata > Amphibia > Anura > Pelobatidae > Spea > Spea bombifrons. The sequence continues at coordinate 88,964,903 of NC_071088.1, read as the reverse complement.
ACAACAAACAATTGCTAATGCTAAACATGCTTTAATAACTGGCTTTAAATGTAGTTTTCCTTATCTAAAGGTTCCTTTCCAGTTACACTGCTGAATTTCACACCTTTGTAACTAAGTACACCATTAGAAACATCATTCTTAGTATTGTTGAACCTTTCCCAGAAATAATTCTTTAATCGTGTAAAGATTTCCCTCATTCAACATTTTTGATGTGGACACTTAGTTTCATGTGACGAAAGAGTAGCCACTGATCTTGCCTATGCATCTTAAAATAGCCTGTGGTGTTTTTATGTGATAAAGTCTTCAGCGAAAAGAGGATATCTGCTAAAGTGTATGTGGTTAGCATACTAGAGAATGTAGTTAAAGTTCTGAGTACAACAGCACCAAGGTATTCAAAACATCTCTACATACACTCCTAACCAGTTTCATCGCTCATCCAGTGATCTCTGTTTGTCATCTCCTCTGATTTCTAGTTCCCATGCATGCTTGCAAGATTTATCAAAGGCTGCCTCTATCTTCTGGAATGCCCACCCTGGCTTATTCACCTTTCCCCCTGATTCAGTCCAAAAAAATCACTCAAGACACACTTCTTTAAGGACACCTAGGAACTTACATATTCTTTAGCTTACCTTTTCTAGTACCGCTCCTGAAATGTTTATACTAGTGTGGCTGGTCCCTCTATAATAGTTGCACTTTTATCTCTTGTGTAATATATCCTAACTCCCTCTAGATTGTAAGCTCTGTAGTTAAATTGTGATATATTACTTGTCCTAGTTATCCATTGTACAGTGGTGTGGAATATATAGCGGTGCTATATAAAACAATTATAATAATAATAAAAAGTATTGGTCTCCAATTCCCACCCTTGCTATCTCAAATGTACTCACTAAATGCAATAAAGCCTCGTTCCCAACGCTAAGGTTACACGATTCTGCATCAGCAGTGGTGAGTTTCATAAACAAAAAGTCTTAAACAGAAAGCAAATGAACTACTGCTGGGCATCCAAAATCCTGACACATATTCCTCCATGGCTTCAATCCCATCTAGGTATACTATGGCCATTGGCCGACCTTAGGCAAATATTCTAGTAACATAGAGATGCTAAAATGAGGGATGCTGTTCAGTACATGTTTGCCCTGAAAGTTAACAAAAAAGGAGCACAGAAAGATTCGAGTTAGGGTATAAATGCTGCCTTGTTACCAGTAGTCAATAATGTTTGCGGTGTTAGAGCTATCTATCCCTGCCAGTCCTGTGCCAACTATATGATCTGCAGTAACTTGTAGTCAAGTTTTCATGAACCAGATGTCTATATGTTCATTAAGCATACATAACATGTTCCTGTTTACTTAAATTTCAGGCGCTATCAAGTGTGATTTGATGGATATGGGAACATTGTTTGAAATTATCTCAAAAGAATGAGACCTGTTCCTTTCCTATATTTTTCCAAAAAGTGTTCTTAAGGCATGAGTAAGAAAATGCTTTTAGGCTACAATTACCTTTGTTTACCGAAAGACACATAAAAGCAACACCTTAGAGTCAGATCCTATTACCTATGAAAAGTTTGTACCTTTGGCACCTCTCACCAGATGACTGTTTAGAAAAAAAAATAAGGAGACAAAAACATTGCTGAATATCATTTACAATATGTGTAATGTTAATCTGGTCATGAAACTATACTAAAATAAAGACACAGAAGCATGGAGATGAAAGGTCACACTGTTCATTGAACATTCTGACAATGTATTTTAGCCCCTTAAGGGCTAAGGTTGTTTTTTTTCTATTTTTACAATAATTTTACACTTTTGCTGTTTTGTTCTCAATCAGATTTTCCTCCTCTCTCATTTAGTTTACCCACACAAATTATATTTTGTTTTTTTTTTTTCTTTAGAAACTATATATATCATCTATTATGAATGCCAAGCATTAAACTTTCTTTTTTTTCCCATTTGTTCCCAAAACAGTATTTTAAGTAGATCACATACTCAATCTAACACTAACACATACACTATAACACAGATTTATACAGATACACACACGTTTACACATATATATAATCATGCTAACACACACTCATGCTAATACAACACACACACACACACACACACTTACACATGTGTAATCATGCTAACACACACTCACACACACTTATGCTATCACACAAATCACATTGTCATCCTAGCCTTACCTTCACCTGAGCCTTTTATTCTAGTGGCTTGGTGATTGTGGACTTAGGTTGTATTGATCTGAAGAAACTGTGATAATATATCATTTTAAAGTTGTTAATACATAGCATACCACTAGGTTGGTCTGATAATGCATTTTCTGTATGCTCCTAGTGGCTTGTTTTTTTGCCATCCATTGTCCCTAAACAGGCATCATTAAATAACAAGCAGGCCAATTTTGCCAAGGGTAGATAACAGCTGTGAGTCAGTTCCGGTATGGGGCTCTATATAAACACTATCCCCATTATACTCCCCCCCCATTCCTAAAAAATGATGCATGTAAAGATTTATTTAAATATGCAGAAACATTATATGTTATACATCTCTCCCTAGTTCACAACTTTTGTCATGTAAGCTATGGGAGTAACAAGATACACTACCTGGCATCTAAGAGGAGACGTACATACATAAGAAAACGTCATAACACAAGCGGTAGGCTGGAACCAGTGACCTACGCGGAAGTCACTCACGAAAACCAAATAAAAGATGGATAACGAAGGGACTCATGTTTGATACCTCCTGATGTAGCCACTACAGACTTGCTGATCTGGGGGAAACGTGTTTAGGTTGAGGCATTTATCCTCTTTTTATGGTCGGAAGAGACTTATTATTATTTATTTTCTGGACTTTATTTATTTTTTTATTCATATACATAGAGACTTTTTTCTTCTCTGGGACCGTTCTACTTTTAAATAATTTTTATACATATTCCCTAATAATAGTTTTTGATGGGCAGTTTGGCCCTAATAAATTTATTCATGTGATTTACCAATTAGTTACTTTTATACCACACTCCATATATCCCAAAGGGATATACTAGTATTATCTGTTTATTTGCACTAAATGCACCTCAGAAACACCTAGCACCTCCCCCCTCCCTTTTCTGTTCCATATAATATACACACAGATTGAGAACTGGGGTTAGACTTAAAACTACAGCACAGCAGCAATTTAAGCACTTGAGAATATCTGAAGATCATCACTCCAAACAGGACCAATCGTGATTGCGGAATAACACAGATATATGGCCTTATAGCACATATGTGAATGTGCTCAACATCTGGTAAGTGCAATTTAACACTATCCTTATATACTTGGGCAAGATACTGCGCAATCATCTCTTTGTTTCTCTCTTCATCTACCACTTTAGAAGTAAAGATACTGAGAAAAGCCTGAATATCAGAGTGCAATACTTACCACTACTTGAGAAATCACAAGTGTCATTACTAGCTACACCATTATATATTTTTTCCTTTTTTCCATTATCATTAAGAGCGCCCCGAAGCGGACGTTTTTAATCATATTTTTTTAAGTAAACCCATTATGAGTTGAATATGCATACAGTTGAATACAAGCAAAGTAACCAGGAAAGTAGCCATAAAGAAACACGGTAAATGGTTGAAAAATAAATCCAACTAAAGCAAAACTTGCCAAGGGCAGATAACAGCTGTGAGTCAGTTCTTCACCAAACCATTGGAGCGCATGTACATAAGGAAAAAAATAAAAAACAATAATAGTGCAATAGGTTAAAACCAAATTCACCCACAAACAAACTTGGTGAATCGGACCCATCAGAGAATTCAGATAAAATTTCTGTTTAATGGCTTCTTAAAATCTGCAAAAAAGTAGACTACAATGGTGTAGTATCTTTGGATAAAATGCTTTAAGAAATCAGGATGCACTTACAGTTGGTAGTGGCACAACATAAAAGGCTGTGCATCAAAGTTTCAAATCTTTAAAAAGTCCAATGACCATCCGGTAAAAAAGCAAGGTCTTCAAGTCTAGTGTCCTTCTCTACGCGTTTCGCCAATTTTCTATGGCTTCCTCAGGAGAATTGTCACTTAGTAATTGAAGAAAATCTGTGTGTCAGTTCTTAGCAGATGAGAAAAGGTGGACTTAATGGGATATTAAATAGGGGAGTCCATTACTTTGAATGTAACTACCAAATTACAGTATTAATTATGAGTATGATTTATCTTGATAAATTCTCATTCATGATGACAGTCTCTTCTTGGCAAAATATTTAATGACAATGGAAGAGACACTGACTAGACTAGCTAAATTAATATCCATGATGATAATGTTTTCCATAACATTTCTATGTCTTGTTAACACAATTTTAAAATGTAAGATAAATTTCAATTGGACATAAGAAATTTTAATGTTTGAATTATCGGGTATTGTTAATGCAGCTTTAATATGGCATAGGCCTTGTCAAGGTGACCCAGAGTTACAGTTATGCATATTGTGAACATTAGTAACCTCATTTTATATCCTATATGCAAATTTCATCTAGAATATAGGGAAAAGGAAAATGCTTTCAGAATATAACATAAATTAGATATCATAGCATTTTTCTCATTGAGCTGTGAAATTTAACATCTAAGGTTTTGCAGCACTGATTTCAATCGCGACTGCCACTCAGCTACCTCACAATGTAATATATACAATTATATTAGGTTTCACACAACCCTTCCTTATCAAAGATTAATTTTACATTTAAGTTCTTTTTTTTTAACAATCAATGTTTATGAGAGTGTTTTATCAATAAAATTGTCAACAAACATCAATGTGTGATATTCAATCAAAATAACAGAGTATGGTTAGTAACCGTACCAGTCACATTATATTAAAGAGCGAATAACAGAAAGTGGGCCTGAGGAAGAGCCTGGTAGTCAGTCTGCTCATTTGGGCCACATGTGGAAGAAACGACAGATTGTATTTCTTGCTTGCTAGCACTGAACCTTTGAGGCTAAATCTTGAAACTGAACGTAGCACCTGCTCTCTTGTTTGTGATGTAAAGTCACTGAACCATTCTCAATTAATTTGGCCAAGATTAAATGTTCTCTAAGTTTGCTTTATCTACAGTTGCAGGAGAAGGTAGATGGCATGAACCCTTTGGAATTAACTGGATTTCTGTATATTTTGGTCATTAACCACTTTGTGACTAAAGGTTTTAGGGCCCTAAGTGACTGGAGCTTTTTTGTTTGCCATTTTAGCTTATTTTGGTTGAACCATCATTCTTTTTAATGTTTAGTATACCCACAAAAATTAATATTGTTTTTTCAAGGACAGATAGGGCTTTCTCCTTTTACCATTTTTGTAGAGTATGTCATTTATTATGAATTGTCAACAAAACCTCATCAGAGGTCTTAGGAGGGTCTGGATAGACCCTTTTTATTTTCAGTGTTGTTTCCGGCAGTGTCAGGACTTGCATCTGGTATTCTATGGTATACCGGTTTAACTGACACTTGCACCAAATGATTTAGGAACCTAGCAATGTTCAAGGTGCAGGATCTAAATTGAATGTGAATCCCTAGGCTAATGACTTTTCCAAAGCCTAATTGGTGCTGATTGCTAACCTGGAGTATAATCAATGACATGAGATTGCAGGTATTGGTCAGAGCCGCCCTGTCCTGTAAAAGCACACTAACTTTGTGGGTCTTACTCCGCTTTGTACCAACAATGTTGTTGATGACGATGATGACCTGGATTTAGATTATGAGCCAGAGGAGGACAAGTCAAGCGAGACCTTGCAGTAATTTCTCTTCCATCAGCGGCAGTGTAATTATGCCACAAGTTCTCCAAATGCACTTGCAGGACTACCACCACCATCACTATCATGAAAAAAAACACTAGTATCTCTGTTGCCTCGCCTGGTTGGCAAGACTCTAGTAAAGTCTCGGATCATTTTGGGAGTGTGGAAGATGGACACACAGCAAGGTGCAAGTTGTGTCGTAAAAAAGTGAGCTGGGGTAAGGTGTTAGGACATCTCACCAATTCAAGTATGAACCAACACCTACGTACGTACCACGTACACGCGCTTCATGGGCAAACAGCCGCCAGCAGCAGCCAGAGCAAAAAGCGTATGAGACCTCAGCCTTCTTTAAGAGTGTGACTGGTTCCCAGAGAAAGGTGGGACAGGAACATCCACTACAACAACCTACCTTAGAACACTTTGAGGCTTTCTATTCAAGGGGCATGTCAAAGCAGCAGTCAAATACACTGACACAACTACTTGGTTAACTTATCGTTGTTGGTACCTTCTTCTCTGTGATTGATGGAGTTACCATGCTGAGGTTATGCATGAGCAGCACACACCAGCTCACTTTTTGGTATATTATAGGATGTTGCTTGCGCAGTGGATTGGATCACAGGCATGAAAAGCAGTAGAAAATGGGAGTGGTGGTGACTGATGGTGCAGCAAACATGGTAAAAGCAGTTGCTGGCCACTTCCACTGCAGCGTGAAGGCAAGCCAGCAGGTGAGGGAGGAACATAAGAAGGCAGGTCTACCTCCCCCATCTATGTCCTTTGAGCAGCACATTGGGGTGTCCAGCCAATTGGATAGATGGAAATGGGCATTAACGGGGCAGGTGGTGGGGGTTCTGAAGCCATTCAGGGATATGACTAAGAAGTTAAACCAGTGTACTGCCTTGGGAAAAAATTAGCTCTTTCTGGGCAACAGATTACACATGGAGGTTAAAACGCTGATCAGAAGGCTCATCAGTTACAATATATAAGGATTTAACATCCAGTGTTACTAAATGGTAACCTCATACTAGAATTGAAACTATAGATAAAATATGCATAGTACCTCTATATAAGATATATAGATATATTCAGTTGTTTAACCAGCAGTTGGAGGAATTGATCAGTATATGAAGATATAATGGGTCTTACAGGTGGGTTATGTAAACTTTGTAGCAAAAAGCTGGTATCTTTGGATATTCAACCACTAAAACATCATAATCAGGGCATAATAAAAAAAAACCTTCTACGAGGCCTACATCAAGTAAGTTAACCAATTCTTTGTTAAAATCACAAGTAGGGTGATTTTCCAAATTTAAGGTAGGTCATTCCCAGGGATATTGCTGAAATTAAATACCTCTAAAAATTCCTTCTGACATTATACATGTACTATAGGAAATGTTTGGTTGAGTTTTTTGCCACCAAAAGAGGGTCAAGGGTCCAAGGGTTCACATATTATTCCACCTTGGACTGTGAATGTTCAATAAGGGCATGAAAACATAGAAGTGTTATTAGTTGAAGCAAGCTGAGTTTGTCTTTTGTTGTGATTTAGCTGAAGACCAAATTTAATAACCAATATATTCAAAAATCCTGCTGATTTAAAAGGGTTCACATACTTTTTCTTACAACTGTATACACTAAAAATCATACATACTATGTTTTAAATTGGCATAGAGAACTTCCGTTGAATAGTTATTATGTTTGGAAAATAATGAAAATTAAATTAAAAAAAGAAATGTACAAGCCCTCATAAATAAGATCTCACCGATGCTTGTATTTTAATCAAACAAGCATTGTTTAGTTTTTCAGGCATCTGCCCATTTCCAGAAAGGCCGTGCTGCCAGGTCCACAGTAACACATGAGTTGAAATTTATTGACAGTCTGCTTTGGCAGTGACCCTTCTAAAGTCTACATAAATTTAGCAATGATTCAGCCCATAATGAAGGCACCATCCAAATTGTCATGCTATGCGAATTGAGTGGAATATTGATCCTACATCGTATAATGGTTTATACTCACCCGCAGTGGAATTTTCTTAAGGTCAGAAATATTGATTTAAGTAAATTTAATGCTAGAATGAAATGCTTTTTAGTCCATTAAAAAACAGCTATAGGAGAGATTAGGTGAATAATTTTGCAGAAAAAAAAATATTTTCCATTATTCATGTTAATAGTAGTAGTATGTGCAACACATACATTTTACTGTCTGCCTTCAAATAATTAACATACTGTGAGGGATCCTTCAGGTAATTTATGTGAAGCTAATAGAAATCTTTCAAAATGAGTCATCTTATTTTTTGGTAATAACTTCATGTCTAATGCTCTGCAGTCAACACTCATTTTGAATATATGATCATTTTTGGAAAGAAAAAAAGATAAAACATATTGTTCATAGTTTGTATTTCATCTTTAAGTGGCTTACCTTTTGTGAAAGCTTAAAATATCATTGTCATGGGAGCCTCCGTGACTTGGGACTTGGGGACGCCTGGAGGCTGTACTTCCCACTATAGACGGTGGACCCCCGGTTTGCATTATATACTTCCATCCGGCGACAGTGGACACTAATTACAGTGCAATATCTGGCTCCTTTGCTTGGATTTATGTTCCCAGTTTCCCCCTGCCTGTCTGATCAATATTATTGGTTCTGATGGCAGGATTGTTGGTTTGGTTTTCTGTTATAACTAATTTGCATATGATCTGCATATTGTGTTTTACATATGGTCGTAACTCACTGCCAGCTTATTGAAAGGCTCTTGGAGGCTGGTGGTGATTGTTTGCTCAATAAAGTCAATTCCTGTTTTACCTCAATACGAGTCCTGTCTTGTTATTAGGGTAAGCCTCCATGCTGCTCTTGTCAGGGTGGTAAAGCACTGTATTGCTATGCTTCTCTATACTACAGTGCCGCCGAGGGTCCCAAAGAGCTATGTTTCCTGCTGTCTATGATGCTAGTCCTGCCTGACGATTGAAGTTTTATGTTCCCGGTGGCCATGGGGAGAAGGAAGAATCATCTGGCAGGTGTACAAAGTCGGGGTACAGGTCGTTCCCATCACAATCATTTTATTTTCTGTTTTCTTCTATTGTTAAGTTACAATCTTTACATTTTTAAAAAGCAATCAAAAGTTAATGTTGTGTACATCTCAGCATACATTTGCTACTCAGATAATTTAACACTCAACTTGCATACACTTCAGTCACAACTCGCAGATTAAATAACCCGCTTAGTTACAAAACAAATTTTACCGTGCATCCTCAGGGGAATGTGAGTTAAAAATGCTAATGCTCTCCCTCCTGTTTACAGATGTTAAATAAACGTACTGTTGCCCCTTTCCCTACCCTGTCATTTAGTGGAGTGGATGGAAATTAAATAATATCCTGGGGATGAGTTAAGCCCTCCTATACCCTTCTTAACCCTATCCCATACTTAGAAGAATGGTGGTTAAAATGGATTAAACAATCCTATGGGATATATGGAGCCCATCATGTACCTCCCCCATGCCTGATCCTGTGTCCATTGAAATGAGGGGGTAATTAATAAAATACCTTCGGGGCATAGAGCCCATCCATGCCCCCTATCCCTTGAACACTGGGAAGGGGCATTAGAGTAAAATTGATACTTCGGAGAAGCACAGAGCCCATTTTTTGCCTTTCCTATTCTGTCTTGTTGGTAGGAAGGGGTTAACTGACTAGAAAATAAATAACCATAATTGTAGTGGGGCTTGTTACCAAAATTTGGAGCAGCAAATGAGTGCATGCACATATACATGCCGTTTTACAAACCGTAAAAACCTAATTGCAAATAAGCCAGCAGACAAAAAGAGAGGAGAGCCAGGGTCTTGTACAAATGAACAGTATTGTATTATACTAAAAAGGAAACAAAAACTGCTGGTGTATGCTATGTTAAAAGTTCATAGAGGCTAGAGAGTAAAATAATCTTTCACTAGCTCCAAACCTCACAGGCTCATTTCTCTGCTTCCACTGTCATCACACACCACTTCTCGTGTCTTCAAGATGTGAGGTCAAGCTACTTGCTGGGTTGAGAGGTAACGTGTTTTAAAGAGAAGGAAGGGACACTGCAACTTCTGCATGAGTGAGATGTCTAGAAGCCCATTCAGACATTGCCATGGCCTCTCTGATTCAGGCGGTCAAGGCAGCTGTCTGTTACATCTGGTACTAAGACCTACTCTGGGAAGGAAAGACTAATTAAGGTCTAAAGAAGCATACAACAATACAGACTAATCAGCAATGCATGTGTAGTTCTAGAAGACATTACCAGACCTCACTGTGTATAACATTTTTCAGTCATTAATGTATTTTCTTCAGTAATTAATGTATTTTCTTCAATGTAGAAGTAACCCTGGCACGTGGCTGAGGCATGTGACATTTTTAAATAGTTTAGCTCAGTTAAGCTCTGAAAGAAGGCTTATGAGGAGGTCATGTCCATTGTAAACTAAAAGACTGATACAATGAGCAATTACTTGAAAAATGGGGATAATGGTACTTCAGTGGATATCATACATAACACAAAATTGTAGGTCCTGAGTTAGAAGACTATTGTACTCAGTACACCATAGGAGATGTGGGAAGGAGACTTGGTATTGTGCCTGCAAAACTACAGCTAAAAAAAAAATATATATTATCCTTGTACACTCTATATTATGTTTTACTCTACAGAACAATCTATAGCTTAGTCATTGTTTATGTTCAATTGCAATCTTCTCTATTTTTAAAGATCTGCCTAAACAGCATAATTCTCCCTGGCCAAGTATTATAATTATGCCTTTAATCATTGTCCACAATACAGTAGTTACAAGGAAATAATAGATTAGCATATGCAATTGAAAGGATCAGGAAAGTCTCTAGATGAAAATCGTTGTTAAATAACATTTAATGGCACTCTGATCATTCAAGCAAATGACTATCTAGACTAACAACTGTATGTGGTTTTTCTGCATGTTTTTCCAATTTTAATACCTAATTTGAAATGTTTCAAATGTCTGGGAAAATGCATAACTCCCAACATTTCAAATGGCAGAAAAAGGTATACTTGTTTTTAAAGTAGTAGAGTGGTTAGAGATATGATTAAATGGTCAACATTTGCTGTCATTGTTTTTTGTGAGTGTGATTTGTTGATGTTTTTTATGCAACTGTTTAAGATGTATAGGAGAAATGTCAGTTACCTGATCTATTTTATAAATACTGTGTACATATGTGCATATTTTTATGTGTACATTATTGTGATTTTTGCAGAACACTGTCCATTCTCCAAAACATTTTGGGCTCCTAAAAATGAACATCAGAAAAAGAAGGGACATTTGGAATGTACAAGGAATGCTGCAGAGCGATGAGTGTACAATGTGTAACCCAAAGTTTTATACTATGTATGCGAATATGCCCCACTCTCAGAAGTGGCAGAGTAAGAGGACTGCAAGAAAGCAGCACTCAGCAGTATGACAGTAATATTGTATGTAGTGAGAGTATAAATGTAGTAGTGCGTCCTTATCTATTTACAAATTCTCAAAGAGTACATGTCCTTCCTAGATAAGGTAGAGCTCAGCTCCTCTTGCGATGGTTCTTCAGATGTAGAGGATTACTCAATAAAATATTATCCACTCTTCCCCACATATGGTGTGTATATTGTTTAAATGATTGAAAAGTAAATACATTTTATTCATATGTCATGCAATTAAATATAAAGCAATGAGGGCCAGCCCAAGACAAAATGCCGCCTGGGGCGAAGTTTAAAATGCCCCCCCCTATTATCTACCCTTCCTTTCCCTCCCTCCCTGCCCCCCCATTATCTACCCTTCCTCTCCCTCCCTCCCTATTATCTACCCTTACTCTCCCTCCCTATTATCTACCCTACCCCCTCCCTGCTCTGTCTCGGTGCTGGCTTGTAATGCTGAGCGCCAGAAATGACGTCATCTTCCGGCGCTCAGCATTACAAGCCGGCACCGAGACCGAGCTAGAGGGCTCACAGAGGAGAGAGAGAGGGGCGCCGAGCGGGTACTGACAACTTGGTAAGCGAAAACCACTCGGCGCCCCTGTCTCTCTCCTCCGCTTTCAAAAAAAAGGGCTTGGGGCGGCCCCTTCAAATGTGCTGCCTGGAGCAGTTGCCCCACTCGGCTCCATTGTGGGGCCGGCCCTGAAAGCAATATTGTTCATTGTTTTCTAATGATAAAGTTCACACACTACAGTCCACACACTAAAGTAGAAAAGTAGCACTCAATTACTATGTTCTCCTTCTCCCTATTGGCCAATAGCTCTGTCTCCCATCTGTCTTGTCACCCTATTGGTCATTAAATATGTCTCCAGTTTGCGTTTCACCCTATTGGCCATTTCATCCTACTGGCCACTCTCTTATTCACTCTGACTTCTTTTACCTTGGATTGGCTGGCTTCTGTGTGTCCTCTTCCTTTAAAAAAATGAAAGATTTCCCATTAAAAAATTAGTTAATTAGCATATCAAGCTACGGGTGATGTCATAAGCAGGAGAGACCGCAGACATATCTTTTAAAAAAACATTTTTCTGTTATTTTATGGAATTCTGCTAACATAATGTATAGATGTTGTATTTATTCTCTACATTCACAGTATAGGCAATGTTTAGGAAGTCTTTTTTGCTCCAAACGTGACACTCTAGGCCTTCAATTCAAAGCTACATAATTTATCTAACTTTCCCTTTCTTGCTTGATCAACACAGCCACCTTCAACATTGCTGTTTACTGAGATTAGGCCCTGCCACTTCCTGCTTACCAGTCATCATTGAAGTAGTACTCCAATTTAACAAAGAGAGATTTACATTCCCATGAGGGAATTTCTATGAGGGACGGTTGGTCTAAAGGAACATCCCTCCTTTGTATAAGCTCAGAATTTTGCTTTTCTATTTAAATGAAACATGTGCCATTTATTATGTTAAGCATGCAAACCTTAGCTGATGTAATTTTATTTGTTATTTAAAAAAAATGATTTTAATTTATTGCCATTGGGCTTGGCTCTATTTGCATTGTCTTGAAAATTTTACTCGAAAATATAGTATAGATTCTAATTAAAAAATCTAATCTATATACCAACTAATATACCAATAATTTAGAATTTCAACAACTATAGCAGAGCATTTGTATATGTACAGTATATCTTAAAATTAGTATATGAATGCATTGTGCCTATTGCCTGTTTTTTTAAATTTACAATGATCCCGTTCTCCAAGATCTATCTAGATTATAAAATCCCCCCCAATCTAAGGTTTATTCCCAATCATTTATACATCTCATCTTCTAAACTGGGGCCATACGACCATACCTGGGAACTCTCCAGGTTTGACCCGGAGTCTCCAGGTTAATCACTGCTTCTTTAGGTTTCCTGGTCACTTTTTCTTTGGGAAGGACAATGATGTTGGTTTAGTCCTACTCTCACTGCACATAAGGCACCCCATGCACAGATAGCCCTACCGTCATGTCAAGAACACCCCAGAAAAGGGAGAGCTTTGTGTGGCTTACAATGTAGGGGGAGTTAGGGTGTATTATACTAGAAGTAAAAGGGCTGTTGTTAGGAATGGACCAGCCATACAATGTTTTTTAAGATGAACTTGATGGACGCATATCTTTTTTCAGCCTATATAACTATGTAACTATGTAACTATGTAATGAAGGCTGCAGTTTTTTTTAAACCGACTGAATGCGGGGAGTGATTGATAGGTCAGAGTCAAGCATTGGAGGGAGGAGTTCAGTTTTGGAGAGATTAAGCTGTAGGAAACATGCAGATATCCAGTTATAGACAATGGCAAAGTCAAGGCTATACGTTACACGGTCTTTGACAGAGAGAGAAAGACCAGGATAGGATAGGTAGATCTGGGCGTCATCAGCATACAGTTTAAGATTAGTTTGCCAAGTGAGGTAGTGTAGAGAGAGAACAGAGCCTTGGGGTACTCTCACTGAGAGGGGAAGGGGAGGAGGTGTTACTGGATTGGGAGAGGCTTAAGGAATGACACCCAGGAGAGAGCAGTGTAATGGGGACCAAGATCATGAAGAGATTGAAGGAGAAGAGGGTGGTCCACTGTCAAAAGTAGCAGAAATGTCAAGTAGGATTAGCATTGGGAACAACGTTTTGGAAAGGTCAGTAGTAGTGGAACTGCAATGAGGTGGAAAGAGTTAAATGTAATACTATGGTTGTAGAACAGGATGGAGGTCTTATTTATAGTGATAGAAAACGTGTCAGGCTCAGAACGGATTATGAAGGGTTTAGCCATATTAAGTTTAAGGCAAAGAACTGTCATCCAGCAGGATATTCCTGAGAGCCATTTACACACTTGTGACTGAACTAAATATGCTTTAATGAACTCTTTAAAAAAAGATCACTGCACACCGTAGACTATAAACAATTATTTTCATTGTGTTTTTTCTTTTAGTGCAAAAGTGTGACCTAATTATGTATAATCACTACTCCTACTCCACTAGGATTTTTTTTCTTTTAATTTAACTTATATATCTTAATTATTGATTTAACATAATCCTGTTGTTCTCTGGTTTCTATTTTCTAGTTACAGAGGACTCCTGTGTTACAGTCTGTGTTAAAGGCTTCTTTACCTGCTGGTAAAAAAAGAAAATACAGGTCGCAGACATGAAGTGTGTTGTAATCTTCACTAAAAAGGCCATGGGAAATGAAGGAGAATCTGCATGAAATTACTGGCTATGTCTTTGGTGGTGGCAGATGTGATGTCCCAGAGATTATTTTTACTGATGGATTCAATTATGGTTTTACACCAGATGTGACTTTTCCTTTTCAAATGATATCAGATGATTAAAATGTATATGGCGACATATGAAAGATACAGAAAAATAATTATGTTTAATTTATAGTTATGTATATGTTTAACCTCTGCCACCTAACCCCAACCTGAATGTGTTTATCAATTATAAACTAAAAACAAATAATAACTGATATTACTGAGTATATTGAAGCTGTTGAAGCTATTGAAGGAGAAACTCGTAGGAACAGTTCAAAGTATATTTATCCATTTTGTTATAAATATATAAAGGTTATGGACAATGTAAAAATGTGAATAAAACAACTTACACAAGCTTTATCCATTTTCATGTGATCACAATGGATGTTCATAAAGAGGTTCACTCCATCTAAAATGAAGTCATGAAGATAAGTTAAGGCCTCTGCCCTTCTTCTCTCTTTACATTCCCTTTATCAGCTCAAAGTAATGTGTGTCTCTATCTTATATAGTTGGTATTTTTCACAGTTGATGGTAATGAAGCTCTCTAGCATTGGCAGATTATAGGGTTTTACTTTTTCTGGGAGGTGATGGCCATGGCCAAGCAAACCTTTATAACTATAGAAGAGTACTGCAGTGTTGCTGTCAACCCAATCAAACGTAGGTTGGGTTGTTATCATGTGTTCATTCGAGTACAATCTCAGCATCCATGGACAACAGTTTAAATGCCAATGGGCTGATGCCAGTTACTAACTATGCTTCCCTTCGTTACTGGTGTTTGATCTTAACGCAAAACTCTGTCTCTGGTTCCATGTCCTTCTGCCAATTAATGGTAATAAGGATGCTGTCTATCATGCAACTGATGTTAATCTAATCCAATGTACATAATTTCCTATTTCCTGTTCTGCAGACACAAGTCCGAAATATTCACATTTTATAAACTAAACGTTTTACTTAATATTACACATAAATGTTCCTTGTTGTCCCCATAAACTTGACTCATTGAGGAACTAAATTAAACTTGATTTATGATGTTGTGCCTTTTATAATTAAATAAGCTTAAAATATGACAAATTACCAGAAAAATAGTCAAGATATAGATGTCCTAAAGCAGAATTTCATTTGTCATGCCATGTGATAATACCAAGAATGCATCTGAATCAAGGGGATAAATATTTGTTACAGTTCGTATGTTGTGAACGTTTGACAATTGCTGCTCAAAGCCATTTCCTAATCTTTTAAATTACTACACATTTCAATTGTCCAGAGGGGCTCATGACAGTTCTTATTAAACAAATTACCTTGATTGGAAGATCATTACGGGTTTTAGAATTTTACTGGCAGTATTATGTAGGACTTTTTGTCAATGTCATATAATTAACCTTAACTCTACGTGAATTACAGCATGCTTTCTTGCCTGCAGTTTGAATTTTCAATGTGTACACTTAATATGACATTTAAGAAAATATGCGATACTCAAGTACCGTGGCTGGTCATAGCAATTCACTTTGTGCACCATCTTCTTACCAACTGTAAAATTGCCTGAAGTGAAGAAGCGTGTATGGGAACTAGGTCAGCCATATGTTGACCTTATTATTCATGGTAGTACAGACATCACCTTTTTTCTTAAAAGTGTTTATACTGCAATGTCACACCTTCTTGGCACTTGACCTTGCCATACTAGTTTTATGTCTATCTCATGCATGCTTAAATTATCTACACTAACTTTTACCACTCCTGCTGAAAGATCACAGAAGGGCTAGCTGTTCTTGTAGTCGTTTTTGCATCCAACTTTTCAAAATTAGTTTCATCAATATAGAGCTAGTCATTATCTGCTTATTTAAATATTCAAGCCTTGTGTCAAACCTAAATCGCTTGTGACTAAACTTTCCCATCCTGTTACTGAAGGCAGAATACTTAGTAATATAGTTTGAAAATATTCTAATTGCTACAAGTAAGTAAAATTACTGTATTACAGACAATGAAATAGGAACAAATGAGAAAAAGCTTCTATTAAATGTAATGATAACATAAAATAAAAGTTGCAAAGATAGTTTTATCAAATTGCTCTGCACTGGTGTGTGTGAGCATGCATGTGTATTTGTGTGTGTGTGAGCGTGCATGAATGTATAATTGTGTGTGTATGAGCATGAATGTGCAATTGTGTGTGTATGAGCATGGTTGTGTAATTGTGTAAGTGGGATGAGGTATGTGTTAGTGAGAATGAGTAAGTGTGTGTAATTTGTTGTATGTTGGGTAAGGGGCAAAGAAGGCACAAACCAGTTGTTTGAGGGCAATGATGGCGCTGTTGAAGTTGGGGGGCTCGGGGAAATTTTTTGCACCAGCGCCCCTGGTTTCTAGTTACGGCCCTGTGTATAACAAATGTATGTAGTGTGTCCTTGTTTATTGTAACAGTTGCATTGAGGACGTTCACGCTTTTTTTGTCCATTTTGAGCTGGATAAATATATGAATGTGTTCATTGCATTATGAAACTTTCTGAGGTTGTCTTTTCCTTCTGTCCAAATCATGAAAATATAATCTATGTAGGGGTAGTAGTTGTAGCTTTTGTGAAGTTGTGTGCCCAAAAATCTTTGTTCCAGGTTGTCCATCAATTGGACATAGAGTATAGAATATGTTTATCATAAAATTGAACATAGTAATTTCACATCTACTCACATTTCAGGATAAATCTACTTTCACTGATTACCTCGTAGGAATAGTGACCAGAGTTGCTTGTGAACTTCCACATTTTGGCCAATTTGAGTATATTTGAATTGTCTATTAACACTTAATTCACAAGAGTCTCAACTTGCAGGAGGCCACACTTTTATGGATGGGGGATGCCAGACAAAGCCGGCCCTTACATGGTTCTTGGTGGCTCCATGCGACCCAGGCATCTCTTGGACAGGAGCATGTTTTTTTAGGGGGGATTTTATGAAGAAAAAGAAGCATTCATATGAATCTATCTGAATTCTTCTTGCCTCTCAGTAGACTAACACAAAATGTCATTCTCCCAATTGCAGGAGAGGGTATGCCCAGAAGCTCTGACCTTTTGCAGAAGTGTACCAGGAGGCCAGGTTCACAGAGAAGCAAAGAAGACAGAAGAACAAGAAGATACAGTATTGGGAAAAGAGACAAGGACGCAGAAGCACTCAGTAAAAAGGATAGGATGACTCTAGATTGTAAGCTCGTTTGAGCAGGGCCCTCCTCACCTGTTGTCTCTGTAAGTCAAATTGTTATGTTACATACTACTTGTTATGTCCTGTGCACCCATTGTACAGCGCTACGGAATTTGATGGCTCTATGTAAAATAATAAATAATAATAAAAATATTGAGAGAGGGTGTGAACAAAGCATGAATGACAGTGAGTGAGAGTGTGAGAGCAGGACCACCACCACCAGCATGTGGGCAAATATGGCACAAACAAGCAGTTTCATCTATAAAAACTACTGTAAATGTTTCTGTACCTTCTCTCACGGCCACTTCCGCTTCTGCCGACGGCTTCCACCAACTGCTTCCGCATCTTCTTGTTCTTCGTCTATCTTCTCTTTTCCATTTTCTCTCTTTTATATTTTATCTTCTCTCTTCTGTATTTGTCAGCATCTTCGCAGACATTACCTCCCAAGTGGGTGGGAGAACGTCAACGAAAAGCTCTGCGATATTTTCAGAAGTTCAACTTTGAGCAAAATAGCTGTGCTTTCCGTGACATCCTCTCACCCAATTGGTGGATCAGACATTACCTGTCTCAATATACCTAAATGGTGGTGCCCTAAGGTGAAATTCCACCAAAATATTGGTACTTTCGGTGACGTCCTCCCACCCAATTGCATGATCGGTCAAGAGGACATCACCAGAAGCACCACTATTTTGGCGGATGTTCAGCCACTGTGGGTGATTGTTATATTTGTTAACTTACCTTACCATTATAATACCGTATTTGCTTGATTATAAGACGACCCCCCAAAATCTGAATATTAATTTAGGAAAAAAAGAAAAAGCCTGAATATAAGACGACCCTATAGGAAAAAAGTTTTACCAGTAAATGTTAATTCATGTAAACTATGTGAACAATTGTTTGTTAATAAAAGCTATGATTGAGAAAAAATATTTTGTTTTTATTTCCTTTTTTTCAGCCTGCCCCCCCAGTTATGCACATCTGCCCCCAGGCTTGCCACTCTGCCCCAGAAATGCCTTATACACCCTATATGCCACTGTGCCCCATGATATGCCTTTTAAACCTCTAAATGCCACTGTGCCCCATGATATACCTTTTAACCCTCTATATGCCACTGTGCCCCATGATATGCCTTTTGACCCCATATGTGCCACTCTGCCTCCAGAATTGCCTTATACCCCTATATGCCACTCTGGCATTTAGGGGATTAAAAGGCATAGTATGGGGCAGAGTGGCATAAAGGGAGGTATAAGGCATTTCAGGAGGCAGAGTGGCGTATAGAGGGTTAAAAGGCATTTCTGGAGGCAGAGTGGGATTAAGGGGGTTAAAAGGCATTTAACACTCCCTCCCCCTCCCTCCTCCAAACTTACCGGTGCTTCTGAGTGCTCGGTGCTTAGTCCGGACAGCGTGTAGAGCTAACACCACACAATAACACACACTCATGTAGTTATGTAACACTCGCACTCTGTAGCTCCTTTTTAAAGTTATCATCACACATATAGGAAGATGACAGATGCCATCCACATATAGCAAAACAGAAAATAACACAGGCATTTTATAACTCAAGAACAAAAGTACAGAAAACATTTTAAAAAAATAGGGATATGCTTAAATGTGACAGTCCTTTCCACGTGTCTCCAAGATAATTGAGAATTGATTATAACCATACTGTACACAGAAAGCATGTGATATATTGAATCTTGTGCTGTTAAACACAGTGACTCACTAAAGGCTATCACAAACTACCACAAAATAAACAAAGATTAAAAAAAAAACTTTTTCCCCTTCTTACTGTAATTATCCTTACTCCTTTTCCTTTTGATGCCAACTAAAAACAAAAGTCATTCAGGCCGATAAAGGTAAAATAAGGTAAAAAGTATTAAGCATATTCCTGTTATTCAGATTTGAAACCTAAAAATTTTAAAGGGAGATATTTATTTGCACATGAATAGTGATATCCATGAGAAACCATATAACCAAAAGACCACATTTATTTGTGTGCTACATTATTAGCCAGTTCATTCCACTTCAAACCTGCACATAAATGCCTCGCTATGCATTGTACATCTAGTTTATAATTAAATCGATTGCCTCTACACAAAATAAAATGCCAATTTCTTCATCTCAAAGGTGCTACAAATTCAAAGCAAAATAATTACATATATATATATACCGTATTTGCTCGATTATAAGACGACCCCGATTATAAGACGACCCCCCAAAATCAAAATATTAATTTAGGAAAAAAACAAAAAGCCTGAATATAAGACGACCCTATAGGAAAAAAGTTTTACCAGTAAATATTAATTCATGTAAATTATTTTTTCATGTTTAATAAAAGCTATGATTGAGAAAAATATATTTTTTAAATTTCCTTTTATTTGCCAACCTGCCTCCCCCCAGTTATGCCACTCTGCCCCCAGAAATGCTTTATACCCCCCTATTTGCCACTCTGCCCCATGATATGCCTTATACCCCTATATGCCACTCTGGCATATAGGGGGTTAAAAGGCATATCATGGGGCTGAGTGGCATATAGGGGGTTAAAATGCATTTCTGGAGGTATATAGGCATATCATGGGGCTGAGTGGCATATAGGGGGTTAAAATGCATTTCTGGAGGTCCAGAAATGCATTTTAACCTCCTATATGCCACTCAGCCCCATGATATGCCTTTTAACCCAGCATGTACTGGCTGCCTTGGCTTGATAGGAGTGTGATTGCTGTTAGCAGTTTGATATAGATATATATATATATATATATATATATATATATATATCTATATCAAACTGCTAACAGCAATCACACTCCTATCAAGCCAAGGCAGCCAGTACATGCTGGAACCTGGGGATGATAGTAGTGGGATTACAGCCTCCCTATGCCATGCTACAACCCCCACCCCCCTTACACATCCATGCTATCACACACAAACACATTTAAATACTCATTCATTCCATTAATCACACATACTTCACACATTAAACACACATTAATCACACATACTTACCCAAAAACCCTCCCCCACCCCCTTACCTGAACTGCAGATCTCTCACTCGAAGACTTCTGCAGGGGACCGGCTGTAGAGCAACTTCTCTGGCCCCGCCCCCAGAGGAGGGAGGGGGAGATAGAGCTCTGTGAGGACGCTGCAAGCTTCCTGTCCTCCTGCTTCTAACAGAAGAGACGCTGCTCGCGACCGGTAAGCAGCATGGCCCCAGCAGACATTTTTGGGGGGTCTGAGAAGACGACCCCGATTATAAGACGAGGGGTATTTTTCAGAGCATTTGCTCTGGAAAAAACCTCGTCTTATAATCGAGCAAATACGGTAGTATGATTATTCATTGGGGTCATTAAATTTTGTTACTTTGTGCTGTGCATATATTATTTTTAGAAAAATAACCAGCAAATTGTATTTTACTGTGTAAAACATACAGGAGATGAGGCACACAGAAGTCATGTTTCCATTACTTCTACTTCCCCTCAACTGCTATTAGATGTGAATTTACTATTCAGATCTTAAACTCAAGGTGACTCACTGATACCATTATTTAATATAGACTAGATTTCAAGACATCACCAGTTTATGTCCAAGCAATTCCTTATTACTCTTAAGCTCTCGGGAGAAGCGTCACTAGTGTACCAAAAAACCTCAATGAAAAGAATACATGAGGTCAAATTCTGATAGTAGTCAGATCCTCTTAAACCCACAGTACCCAATCTACCGAATCCCATAAAAAAGTGCCCCAGCCTTTTCAGTAAAGCAACAGTAATCCAAATGCAGCCGAATATTGGAATAGCCAAACTCAAACAAGCCCATTCACTTCCTACGCAATTAAAATATATTTGGCACTTCTAACCACAGCAAAAACCCACCTGTTATCTCCCATATGTCTCTCAATAAGTTACAGGCAGATCATAGGACAGTAGCAGAGAATGTATCATTACACCCTCAGCCTTAAAGACCAATTGTGTCCTTTGTCCTGATAAATTTGTTGGCCGGTTAAAATCAGCTAGGACTGTTAGCGTCGGTTACATTTTGTGCTGAAAATGTATGTGCAAAGAATAGCACAGTACATTTATATAACCTCTTTATTGCAAATGTGTAATTAATGGTGTATATTTTGCCAACAGGATGCAGCAGGAAGCAATGCACATATTTGCTTTTTCAATTAGTTTCATTATTTAAATAAACAAGACATCCATGCACATAAAACGAGTGTCTGCTTGTGTTTGCAAATGCCTACCTATACAGAGTATATCTACAAAACTGTTTATACCAGGTTTATCTAATCATACAATGATTCTCAATTTTCTTGTCAAACCGAGTACCCCAGTACCTGATTACAACCAAGTTCCTTAACCATTAAACGTGTTTTAGTACATTTTCCCATTTGCCATGGGTCAAATTGGAATAAATGTAATATTAATGTCTTAAGATGTTTTGCACACACACAAGTACACACACACCTACATATATATATATATATAATTTGTAAAACTTTACTGACCTAGGGTTTATTATTCAGGCATATTGTACGTATAAGTCAAACATTGTAAGTTACATATGAATTGAGAACAAAGTTGTGTAGGAATATACCACAGCAGACCACCCTTCTGTTTACACCTCTCAATGGGAGAATAGGTTACAAAATGTTTTCTTTATTTTTTTTTAATGTTTTATTTTTATTAAATGTTGAAAACTAAACTTTACTTTAGTTGCAGAAATTCTATTAGGAAGGTGAATAAATTGTGGATGCTTTTAGCTTGTTCCTTCTACCATTGGTATTTTATATGCACATGTCTTCTGCTGCATGGGGTGTTGTCATGGGAACATCTAATCTTAGATGAAATCCCAAATAATACTAATCTGTAGTCATGGTTCGGTCTGCAAATAAAACATGGATTATACATTCATACAAATCTATAAAAATGTGTGTTTTTCACATCTGTACAAATATCTTTCATGACATTTGCCAAATAAAATTACATATACGCAATTTAAGTTCTTGCTATTTAAAATCCATCGCGTATGAGGTGCTGTATTCACACACACACAGACACACACATGTTGTATACAACACATACAAACACACACACACATTAATCATTAATTTGGGAAGATAATGATAATTCAAATTTACGTAATTGAATGTTTCCACTCTTTCTTACAGGTATCAATTTCTTAAGAACACCAAGTAGCAAGATCACAATATACAGGATGTATAAATACTAAAACTAAATATAAAGTTAATATAAAAGAATAAACAATTAAGTACATGTAAGCGATATTATTAACTAATTAGGTGTCTACTGTGATTTTCAAGAATACACAAGTAGGTAAAGAACTGATTTTTAAATCCAAATTGATCACTAAAGGTATATCCAATGAGCTAATCTTCTAATCCTCTTTTTTTAACCTTAATGTGTCACCTGTCTCTCACCTAGTTGTTAAAATGGATTCTGGCATCAATTATTGTCAGGGTTTGACATGTTTCTATTTCCCAGACTTTAACCTGCTTATCTCTCTATCATTTTCTCTCCACTCTCCTCTTCTCTCTCTCTCAAGACAAAATGGAGAATGAGCATGTAATAAGTGCAAAGCCTTAAGCTGTGCTGGCAGCAAAATTATATGTGTTGCACACATGGAATTATCCATGCTTCTGTTGTGAAAAATCATTTTTTTTCGCGCTATTCTATGAATTTTTCTTCACAGGCCTACTTTCCGGTGTGGCTGACATACCTGAGAAAATTATGTTGTAAAACCATTTATACATTGTCTCAATTATAGTTATTACAGCCATTCCTGCAATGCACTGTTAAAGGTCAAGCAGAGACTTTAATGACCATATGTATTTACAGTAACAAAGGCAGACTGTATGATGAGAGGCGCATTAAGTGCAAGAGGACTTCCAAAATATAAAATTAGGCATTGAAATATGAAAAATGCATTCTAATATATTAAAGGATATCAAAGTGGTTAGTTCACTAATAATTTATAGAATTATGCTAGAAAAGCTGAATTTTCATGTGCAGTTCATGGTTTAACATTAAAATACTTGAAAATGTTTCCAACCAGTATTTCAGCATTAAGTCAGAACATAAACTATGCTCACTGGGTATGTGTAATGACTCACATTGACCCTTATTCTAATAACAGAATAATTATTTATTCGTTATTATAAAATATTTTAGACACCAATTGCATTACATATATGAATTCAAAGCGTGTCACTCTATATCAGCGTACAATGGGAGTCACCACTATGTGACATTAGTGACAGATGCATTCTCTTAAGTACCATATAAAATAACAGTCCTGATCAATTCTAATCAAGTGTTAATTATAATTGATAATTACATTTCATTAACAATCAAAATAAAAAAAAATATTGTTCATGGTAATGTTGATACCATGTATACGTCCAGGCATCTCACCTGTTTTTTGATGAATTGATTGGGAATGGCATTTACACTGTTAATGCTCAGGTCAGATAGCCAGGTCCCAAGAAATTGACAGCCTTTGTAATTGCTTTTAATAAAATCTTCTCTTTTTTTAGAAGTTTATTTAAATAATCCCCCAAGCAGTTTCACATGATAAAATACAATTGTTTTGAGCTTTATAAACTATGTCTATGTAGAACATTTAATTTGTTTATTGATATACCTATTAAAGAATGCTCCAATTTTAAAGATGCTATTTCAAGCAAACCTCCCTTTTTATTATTTTTCACAACAGGTAAAATAGCAAAACAGTTTGTCATTTCTGTTGCTATAGTAACAGAGACTTCCAACTAATCAGTAGCCTGTTTTCCTATCACATGACTGTATGCTATAATTAAGTCTTCCCTGGAAAAAAAAAATCTAAATGCAAATATTGAGATGAAGCAATGTTTATAAAAGAACAATTCTTTATATTTTTTGACAGGACTGGTCTCTTATGATTGTATCATTTCCCCAGGGAGTATCATGGGAATTTTTGTCTTCTTAAAAGGTGTTTTAATTCACTCGTTACTAGAGCAAGATCATGCACAGGCCTCATACCTGGGCAACGAGGTGCTTGATGGGCAGTGTTCCCTCTAAGCTGTGCGCTTGTGCGCGTGCACAAAGCATTTTTAGAGCGCGCACACGTCCAAAAATTGTGCGCACAATAGTTTTTCCCAATAAAAAATATATATATATAATTTTTTTTTTGATACTTTATGCGGCGCGGATATTGTGCTCACAAAATTTTGGCTCTGGGAAAATTTTTGGCTCTGGGAAAATTAGATGGAACATTGTTGATGGGCCTGGGGTCTTGTGAATATATGGCAAGAATCAAACCAGATCGGAGGTTTTTAGAGCAGAGAACAAAAAAGAGCAGACTAGATGGGCTGAATGGTTCTTGTTTGTTGTTAAATTCTGGTTCTATCATCTATCTAAGCACACTCTCCAAATATATCTATATAGAAACACTTTATGGTGCCCGTATGAGACACTTGATGAAGATGAAGCTTTTGTAAAATAAACATGACTTCGCTGAGCCTGTTAGCCTGTGGAAGCAGAGAGGGAGCTCCCAGCTGTACAGGCTCTGAGTATAGCCGTGCAAGGCTAGCATCGCGTTCCTCCAATCAGCGCGCAGAGGCCGGGTGATGCTGCTCATTTAATATGTAACACCGTGGGATGCTGAACTCCACTCGGTTTCATTGAGCTTTAAGCTCTGAGCAAGTGACAGCTGCTTGAAGCAATGCTGCAGCTCAGTAAAAGTGAACACGTCTTAAAGGCTAGAGACTTGTTCTTGGTCCCTGGTGTCTGAAGTCAGTCTTCAACATCATGGTTTTCTGACAAACTGACTGTGTGTTACAAGATGCTACAGAAGGTGACCCGCACTTCACTTTTTTCCCCAACAAGCTTTTAACGTTAACTGGTGCTCTCTCTCCATCATCTTCTGGATTCAGCTGAAATAGCAAAGTTGTGGAAGTCATCCCTGTCTTCTCGCCTTCAGGTTAGTGAAGAATTTCACCATCGGTGTGACCCTTTCATATTAAATGGGTGATCAAATCCACTGTGAATTTAGATGGCTAATTGTGTTCTGTGTGCTGTTACTTTTGTCATGTAGCATGACTTGGATGTAAATTTGGTTGGAAAATCACGCGTTGATCTATAGTCTCAATACAAACCAATAATATGATCTGCACTATGAATAGTATTATGATAGTAATAGTTTTAAGTTGAAGATTTATAAACACATGAACTGAATATAAAATGAAACAGTAATGGTTATTATTATGTCTTTTGTATATATGTCCCACAAAAGTTTTGCTATGATGATTGTCACTAATATTACATATAGTTTTATTATATATCGGATTTTAGGTGAGTAAGTGCAACTGGAAATAATCTATAATAATTTCTGAAATAATCAGAAAATTGCTTGGTAACAGACATGTGAAAGTGAAAGATACAAGTGCAGATGCGTCTGGTTGTGTACTAATGCTTTTCCCAAGACGTTAAGAAAGCCCCTGTTAGCCCTAATGAAGGTAACTTTATTGATTTTTTTTTTCAAGTGTTATATTTTAGTTCTATCATTTTTGTGTAGAGGTTCTTCAAAAAACAGGGGCATTATTATTAGGAGCCACTGAAGTTCCAAACATGACCATTCTTTAGCTTTGCAGGGAAATTGGAATGATAACCTGCAGATGCTTTGATGCCAGAGACCATCAAAATATACAGTTTAATTGGCATTGAAATTAATCATTCTGATCTCTGAGGACATATTCCTGATGGAAAAGTGTACTAATGCATCCCAGAAGGACACATGCAAATGTTGGCATTCATAAAAAATACACTAGATGACTGCCTTGCGAAGAATGTGTGATATCATAAAAGGTAAAGAAATTGTGTATAAGCTAAAATTGCATTTTTCATAAATTAAATTCAAATCAGTTTTACTGGCATGACAAAATTTCAGTGTTGTCAAAATAGGTAATGTAATAGTGTTTTACAGCATAGTAGAACATATGATTAAATAAGAGAAGGGAATAGGTTTTTATTGTGGATGAATTGGCTCATTTATAAAGTATCTCTCATTTAGTGTCATGTATTGACATAGTCTGCTGTCAGTCTTCATGCGATTTCCCCTTCTCCCAAGAGGAATAATATGTTTTGCATTGTGAAAGAGGTGAAATGTAGGATTAGGTATATTCTCTTTATCAGATGCCAGGATTTTTTTTGTCAAACAAAACTTACTCAGAATCTGTCTCTTTTTAAGGATTTGTTTAATAGTAGGTATGATGTCATGATATAATCTCTCAGTAAGTTATGGTAGGCTTTTACTGTAGTTTCCTGGCATTATGTACTGTTCCTAAACAAAATGAAACTCATACTTATCCTGAGACTTACACTAACACACCCACCCAGACACTTACACTAAAACAACCAGACACATTAACGCACACACTGACACTAACACTACTGGACACACACTAAAAACACACACTCACCCACACAAACACACTGAACATACACACAGACACACAAACTAACATACCCAGACCCACAGTAACATACCCAGACACACACACAGTCACAGGTACTTATTACATACCAAGACATAAATATATAAGCAGACACACACACTAACATACCCAGACACATAAGCAGACTGACTGTAACATACCCAAGTAGGTGTTGTTACATTTGCAGAATATACCGTATTTACTCGATTATAAGACGACCCCGATTATAAGACGACCCCCCAAATCTGAATATTAATTTAGGAAAAAAAGAAAAAGCCAGAATATAAGACGACCCTATAGGAAAAAAGTTTTACCAGTAAATGTTAATTTATCTAAACTATTTTTTTTAATAAAAGCTATGATTGAGAAAAATATTTTGGTTTTATTTTCTTCTATTTTCCAACCTGCCCCCCCCAGTTATGCACATCTGCCCCAGAAATGCCTTATACCCCCTATATGCCACTGTGCCCCATGATATGCCTTTTAATCCTCTAAATGCCACTGTGCCCCATGATATGCCTTTGCACCCTATATGCCACTGTGCCGCATGATATGCCTTTTGACCACCGATGTGCCACTTTGCCTCCAGAAATGCCTTATACCCCTATATGCCACTCTGGCATTTAGAGGGTTAAAAGGCATATTATGGGGAAGAGTGGCATATAAGGAGGTTTAAGGCATTCAGGAGGCAGAGTGGCGTATAGAGGGTTAAAAAGGCATTTCTGGAGGCAGAGTGGCATTAAGGGGGTTAAAAGGCATTTCACAGAGAACTCTGCCTCCACAAATGCCTTATGCCCCCCATTTAACACTTTCCCGACCCCCAAACTTACCGGTGCTTCTGACTTCCCTGTCATGTAGCCGGGGCAGCGTGAAGATCCCACGCACTTACGCTGCAGCCGGAAGGAGGCGTGGCTAGCAGCGGGGTTGTCTTCGTCCATCGCGCAGACCTTCCCCTACTGTCAGAGATCAGAGTTCCCCGCACCGGTACGGGGAACTCTGATCTCTGACAGCCGGGGAAGGTCTGCACGATGGACGCAGACAACCCCCTCTGCTAGCCACACCTCCTTCCAGCTGCAGCGGAAGTTGTCTACACGAATTGCGTAGACATCTACACGCTGCCCCAGCTACACACCGGGGACTCAGAAGTACCGGTAAGTGGGGCGGGGGATCCAGGTCCCCTGCAGCTGCGGGGGATCTGGATCTTAGTCGTCTCATAGTCAGACCTATTTGAGGTCTGATTAAAAGACGACCCCGATTATAAGATGAGGGGTATTTTTCAGAGCATTTGCTCTGAAAAAAACCTCGTCTTATAATCGAGCAAATACGGTATCTACATAATTCTACATGGTATAATTCTGTTGGACTGCAATTTGCAAGGACTGGATATGCAACAGGTCCCCATATTTCTACTGAACTAGTATTAATCTTTTTAAAAATATTTTATTACATTTTATAACCGGTTGAGAAAACAAGGAGTTAGATAAGAGGACACTAGCAATTGTGAAATGTATATTTATTTCTTGTTTGCTGATGTCTCCAGTTTAAGGAATATTGCTAATAACATAACTGTACAGGTTTAAGTAAGGGCACATTACTTTACCAAGGGTAACTTAATAAGAAATGTGCATTTGTTCTTCCTTTTTATGAAATGGTAGAGAACTGGTGGCTATTTTAGTTATAAAATAAAAATGATTACTTAACACAAATTGTTTGTATTTTCATGGCTAAACCCATGTTCCTATGTCTAATAAAGATGTATTACCTCTGGCTTGAATAACCACAGCAGGGCGCTCAGGAAGTTGCCTTAGCCAGTGAAATTGCTCACCAATGCCATTTCTTTAAGTGCCCCACTGAAACGTGCGCAAAATAGAAAATCACTAATCTTGTGAATTATATTCCAAGATGCCTGCAAAATCACAGATCTGTCTGTGTATAATATAATATTAAAAACTGAACGTAATAAATGTTGTCTGCAGGAACAAATCCAGTAACATTTTTAACATGCTAGTTAATTGATGCATGAATCCTTTTGCAGATGTGTCTGGAGACTCTTTGGGACATGTTTCTAAAAATCAGTTCTGTATATAGAGCAGAAACAATGAAAATCAACATTATGCATGTATTGGCTGCTGCACATTTAGAACTGCCAATTACTCTTTGCCAATAATGTTATGCCAATACTCTTTGCCAATAATGATATGTTTTAAACCTTTCTAAGTAAATATACCAACTTTGTGTAATTGATGTAATTGTCTTAGATAACAAACCTTGGTATTTTTACAAAATCTAAAGATCCACCTTATAACCCATTAATGATTAGGCACATAAGTAATGTGGTTTAGCTTTATGCACAGGGAACTTGTGATTCACAAATCATACAGTGGACCAGTACATGTCTGGAGTCTGGGTTCTTTAAAGGAACTTAAGTGACTGATTTTATAATTTTATATTTTTTAACAAAAAAGTGGTTCCCCCTGCCCACTAAACAAAGTTTATGCTGCCCCACTAGCCTATTAATAATAACTACTACAACGATTTGATGATTTATTTTATTTAACCCCTTGTTGACAATTGACGGTCCGGGCACTTCACGTGAAAACAAAAGGTTAACAACAATTAACGGGTGCAGAAAGTGATCTACGTTCGCTTTCTGCACCCAAACGGTGTTGCTGTAATGCCCCGATGTCAAGGCATTCAGCAACACCGAGATCGGCATTAGGGGCCATATCTGGCCCCTCCCTGGGGCGCCATAATCCGCCATACACTGTAAGGAAACAAAATACAAAGAGGCCAGGCCGTGACCAGCACAGTGTAAGAGTCTCTCATTTACTCTGTCACATATACCACTTGTAATTGTGCACACTACACCATAGAGTTCCTTGTCTTTTTCTTTCAAGTACCTAGCATTCTTGAGAACTTACACCATCTGTGAAACACAAGTTTTGGGAAGTACATCTTTGATACAATTTATTTATTTGTTTTGTTTTTTCTTCATAACTTTATTTATTGAGCGCTGTTACTAATTACCTTTGTTATTCACATTATTTTGGGGTAACTGTGGAGTTTTACCCCAGTGATTTAGCAGCACTTATTAGTAGACTTGTGTATAGTATTGTGTATTCCTGCCAGAGGAGTTCCATGCCGGCAACCAATAGAGTCACTCGTACGGACCTTTAACTCTTGGAGTGGGGAGACATGGCAGAGTTTTGCCGTCAGGAGTTAAAGGTCTGTGCAAGCGACTCTATTGGTCACCGGCAGGGAGCTCCTCTGCCAGAGGAGCTCCCTGCCGGCGACCAATAGAGTCGCTTGCACAGACCTTTAACTCCTGGAACCTCCCCAGACCGAGAGTCGCCTTCAGGAGTTAAAGATCCGTACGAGCGACTCTATTGTACGCTCGTATGGACCTTTAACTCCTGGAGCAGGGAGACCATTCCCAGGCAGAGTTTCGCTGTCAGGAGTTAAAGTTCCGTACGAGCAACTCTACTGGTCGCTTACATGGACCTTTAACTCTTTGAACCTCCCCGGGCCCAATTTCTCCTCCTGGAGCGGGGAGACCAGTGCCGAGTTTCGTCACCAGCATTTTAAAAGTCAGTACGAGCGACTCTATTGGTCGCCAGCAGGGGGCTCGTCTGACGTCTAACAATGAAGAACAGCTGCACTTCATTGGTTGATGGAAGATGAGACCCCTGTGCCAAAACCGCTGCATACCGCCTTAACCCCGTATTAACCCCTTCTAAAAAAAAAAAAACGAGCACAAAGAACCGAACACAGGAACGGGCGAATATTCGTGGAATACGAAGATTTTTTTCCCCGCGAACACAAAGAGTTGGCCGGTGCCCAAGTCTACTTATTACGTTTGTTTAGCTTTATAGTTAAGCTACAGGCAATAATACCGTCTTATTGTGGATAATGCAAAATAGCCTGTACTGTTTCAGCTATATCTTCAGAAACCAGGAAGCATGTGTACATACACTTCTTGCATACATACATGTTCAGTAGCACTCCCATTTTACTCACGGGATCTGAGCTCCCCTTGAAATTAGTGGGAGTAGCAGCAACCAATCTCATGTATGCTATCTGAACACTGATGTCCATAGCTGGAAACTTCTGAGCTCTGACTACCCGAAGCCTTCCCTTGAGGGACTGGGCCAGGACTGCCCGCTGATGTGGATGGGCGGTCCCGTTGATGTTAGTGGGCATTCTGCTGACATTGCGGGAAACACCCCCGGACAAAGAGGATTTGGGTATTGACCCGGAGAACCGGTGCATTTCAAGGTATGCTGATGTCCCTACTTCATTGGGTGCTCAATTTCTGGGGTCAAGGGAACACTCACTGGCCACTTTATTAGGTACACCTTGCTAGTACTGGGTTGGAAACATTCCTCTGAGATTTTGGTTTATATGGACATGATGGCATCACGCAGTTGCTGCAGATTTGTCGGCTGCACATCCATAAGGCGAATCTCCTGTTCCACCACATCCCAAAGGTGCTCTATTTGATTGAGATCTGGTTACTGTGGAGGCCATTGGAGTACAGTGAACTCATTGTCATGTTCAAGAAACCAGTTTGAGATTATGTGAGCTTTGGGACATGGTGCATTATTCTGCTGGAAGCAGCCTTCAGAAGATGGGTACACTGTGGTCATAAAAGTATGGACATGGTCAGCAACAATACTCAGGTAGTCCGTCGTGTTTAAATGATGCTCAATTGGTAAGGGGCCCAAAGTGTGCTAAGAAAATGTTCCCCACACCATTATACCACCACCACCAGCCTGAACCGTTGAGGCAAGGCAGGACAGATCCATGCTTTCATGTTGACGCCAAAGTCTGACCCTGTCATCTGAATGCCGCAGCTGTATTCGAAACTCATCAGACCAGGCAACGTTCTTCCAGTCTTCCATTGTCAAATTTTGATGAGCCTGTGCCAATTGTAGCCCCAGTTTCCTGATCTTAGCTAACAGGAGTGGCACCCGGTGTGGTCTTCTGCTGCTGTAGCCCATCTGCTTCAAGGTTCAACGTGTTGTGCATTCAGAGATGGAATTCTGCATACCTTGGTTGTAACGAGTGGTTATTTGAGTTACTGTTGCCTTTCTGTCATCTTGAACAAGTCTGCCCATTCTCCTCTGATCTCTGATATCAACAAGGCATTTTGTCCACACAACTGGATGTTTTCTCTTTTGCGGACCATTCTCTGGAAACCCTAGAGATGGTTGTGCGTGAAAATCCCAGTAGATCAGGAGTTTCTGAAAGTCACTTAAATCCCCTTTCTTCCCCATTCTGAAGCTCGGGCTGAACTTCAGCAAGTTGTCTTGACCACGTCTAGATGCTTAAATGCATTTAGTTGCATTTAGGCATCAATGAGTTGCTACCATGTGATTGGCTAATTAGCTAATAAAGTGACCAGTTAGTGTACATTAAGGCAGACTTAAATGAGACAGAAGTCTTAATGCTCTAAAGAATCAAGCCCTTTCAAACGTCAATATGCATTTAAAAATCTTGGGACTAGGCTGTTCATTTAATGTAAAGGTGAGCCTTGTCCATCCACGTGGTTATTTTAGCATTTACAATTGAAGGAAGACTCCTAACCCCTAGAGTGTACTGTCTAAGAGAATGTAAAATTACTGCTTAAAACGAACTAGGGGTAGGTCACAGAAATCTGCTGTCAGTTGTGGTGCATATTTTTTTTTATCTTAAAGGAATGTATGATCACTCATTTTAATTAGCGTTCCTAGTGCTACTGAACCTGTCCAAACAGTTTCTTGCTTTCAGTAGAGGATGCCACGGAAGGAACTCAAAATGCCTGGACTGGTTTGCATGCAGTAAAATGCATTGGGGCCCATGCAAAATTGACTCATATATATCCATTTAGCATGAAAATAGGGCTGTAGTGAAGGAATGTTTATACACATTCCTCCTTAACTAGCAGTCATTTTAAAATCCGCTTCTATGGGGAGCAGAATAGATGTTTGCACCAGAAGGATGCTTGGATTGACATCATCCACTCACCCTGGAGGTCTTTGAGGTAGAGGGATAGGTAGATTTTTAACAAGGTAACTCACGGCAGGACATATATTTGGGGAATGGGATAGCATTTGAGTTAGTCATATTTTAATCACCCATCCCAATGTACAGGAAATTAGAATTGTGGATATTTCCCACAAGACACAGGATAGGAGGCTCGATAACCCCTAAAGTAGTAACCCCAGGTGGTGGGGAATATTTTTTTTAAAATTATTTATTTCTGGTTTTAATTTACATATATTTTGTATAATATATAGTGGGGTGGTTGTGCATTGTTTTCACAATTCATTTTGTGAGCTGCAGGTGAGGACATGCAAGTTATCATTCAAGTTATATGTCCCTGCAAACATCTAATATTAGTGAATATACACTTTTTTTAATGTTAGCATATAAAAGCAAGTCACTGAATTTGAGTCTAATCTGTTAAAACCTTAGTTCTGCACTTCTTAGCAAATAGACCCATTTATCTCTACCATCTAAATATGTCATTTATAATAATTTTAAATGACATTCTCTTTCTGACGTGTGCTCTGTACATTATATTGTCTACATCCACTTTTTGATAATATCACAGTATGGGCTAGTGTGCCCCTGCTAGACACTAGATTAGCCTTTGTACTTGTTGGAATCTACATATTCTTCTTAAATACCAGCTGTCTTTTAAATGTCGGGTTGCTTTATACAAGGTAAACTAAATATTAGCATATGAAAAAGGAATTGTATGTGCAAAGGTTGAAGTAGTTTGAAATAAAAGTATATTATATATACTTTATTAATAGAAGTAGTTGTAATTACTAATTTCATGGCATTTTAAATTCCACCGCGTTGCTTATAACGCATTGTTATGACTATGTAAACTGCTATGTGTAGTTACGTACAATATATATATATATATATATATATATATATATATTTACGTATATAAAATGCTTAATAAATAAATACTTGCACACATGAAGGGAATTCTAGTCAATAAAACCATTAATAGTTTTCCCTGACTCAGTAGCGTACCTAGCGGGGGGCGGGGGGGGCGGTCCGCACCGGGTGCCGCTCATCAGGGGGGTGCCAACTTGCCGGCACCCGGCACCCCTCCAGAGACGGACAGTAATGTCCGCCGCTGGAGGAGCAGGCTCGCAAGAGAGCGGTATCGGAGGTCTTTAACAGACCTCCGGCTCCCTTGAGTGATTTTAAGCCGGTTCCCTTGAACCGGCTTAAAATCACTCAAAGGAGCCGGAGGTCTGTTAAAGACCTCCGATACTGCTCCCTTGCGATCCACGCGGCAACTGCTGCTCTGCAGAGGGCACTGTGGGCGCGGCTTCAGTGCCGCCGGGATCTGACAACAAACCCCGGCGGCACTGAAGCCGCGCCCACAGTGCCCTATGACCCGGAAGAAGACAGAAGAAGAGGAGCGAAGAGGAAGACTGCTGTAAAAAGAAAAGACTGCTGTAAGAAGAAAAGAAGTAGAAAAGAAGGTAGGAAATCATTCATTAAGACTGAGTGAGAGTGGATTGGTATGTGTGGAATCTGGATTGGTATATGTGTGGATTGGTATATGTGTGGATTGGTATATGTGTGGATTAGTATGTGTGGAATCTGTGGATTGGTATGTGTGGAATCCGTGGATTGGTATATGTGTGGATTGGTATATGTGTGGATTGGTATGTGTGGAATCTGTGGATTGGTATGTGTGGAATCTGTGGATTGGTATATGTGTGGATTGGTATATGTGTGGATTGGTATGTGTGGAATCTGTGGATTGGTATGTGTGGAATCTGTGGATTGGTATATGTGTGGATTAGTATGTGTGGAATCTGTGGATTGGTATGTGTGGAATCTGTGGATTGGTATGTGTGGATTGGTATGTGTGGAATCTGTGAATTGGTATGTGTGGTATGTGTGGAATCTGTGGATTGGTATGTGTGGAATCTGGATTGGTATGTGTGGAATCTGTGGATTGGTAAGTGTTGATTGGTAAATGTGTGAGAGTGATGGGTGTTATGCTGTACCATTTCCAATGTCTTTTTCATTATAATTATGCTCTAAAGTACATCATAACTCCCATCACTCTATACT
The DNA here is from genome assembly GCF_027358695.1 of Spea bombifrons. Taxonomy (NCBI): domain Eukaryota; kingdom Metazoa; phylum Chordata; class Amphibia; order Anura; family Pelobatidae; genus Spea; species Spea bombifrons. Next base: position 88,929,674 of record NC_071088.1, on the reverse strand, counting down.
GTTCCGTACAGTGGCAGAGCTGGGAGACAGAGGCCTTGCACCCCCACCGCAGGGTGCTGGTCAGGTTCTATGTGGGCAATGTGGACGCTGGCTTTGGGGTGTGCAATCTGTGATCTATGCCTGTAATTTAGGGTGTTTTATCTATAACTTTAATGCTGAGTTTTTATGTGAATTCCAATTGATCTGTACCTGCAAAGCTGGGTTTGTGTGTTAATGTGTTGGTCTATATCTGCTATGCTATGTTTCTATACATTATTTATGTTTACCAGCAAATACAGGATTTGTATGTCTTATTCAGTTGATCAATACCTGGGGTGCTGTTTCCATGTGTTGTTTATTTGATCTATACCTTCAGTGCTGAGTGATTTCCAGTTGATCTATACCTGCAATGCTGGGTTTGTGTGTTCTGTTGATTTATACCTGCAATGCTATGTTTCCATACATTATTTATGTATACCTGTAAATACAGGATATTTAACACGTGCTGTTTCCATGTGTTGTTTATTTGATCTATACCTGAACTACAGGGAGTAATTAAAAGAGAGTTGTGGTTTAGTGACGTAGGGGACAAATGGACTTTGGGGATGATTACGGGGAGAGGACCTCCCAATGTCACGGTGCAGTCAGAAGAAGGGAAGGCTGTACTGACTCTCACAGTCTTCCCCTGATCTGCAGTTGAGGGCAGTACAGCATAATCCATATCACTATACATCGATCTAGACATTTACAATAATGCAGCATAACCCCTACCACTATATACTAAGCCAGACACTGAAGTGGTAGGCCTACACCACATCAATGGCTTTGTATATAGTGATATGGGTTATGCTGCATTATTGTAAATGTCAGGCTCAATGTATAGTGATATGGATTACGCTGCCCCACCGTCAATGTGTGCTCACTATAAAGTGATAGGTGTTATCCTGTATCACCGGCAATGTGGGCCTCAGTATAAAATAACAGTTATGTTGTACCACCGTCAGCGCGTGCCTCAGTATATAATGGAAACAGTTATGTTGTACTACTGTCAGCGCGTGTCTCAGTATATAATGATAGCAGTTGTGCTGCACAACTGTCAATGTCTGCCTCAGTGTATAATGATAGTTATGTTGTACTACTATAAGTGTCTAGCTCAGTATATAAAGATAGCGGTTATGCTGTACCACCATCAATATCTGGCTCAGTTATAGTGATAGGTGTTATGCTGTTCCACTGTAGTATCTGGCTCAGTGTATAGTGATAGGAGTTATGCTGTTTCACTGTAATGTTTGCCTCAATATATAATGAAATTACTTAAGCTGCACCACCGTGAATGTCTGTCTCAGTATAGAGTGACAGGCATTATGCTGTACCACCGTCACTGCCTGGCTCAGTATATAGTGATAGGTGTCATGCTATACCACAGTCAATGTCTGGTTCATATGGTATATATAATCATGAGTCGACATGGCAACACCACTATATATGCAAATGCTTAAATGAAAAGAGAACAATGTTATGGTGACTCCTGATTATAATATCAGAATTTTTTTTAGTTTATAGTGTCTTTAGCTGCTTAGCCAGTACTTAATTTGTAATGTTTGTCACTCATTTGCTAGGTCTTCTTAGAAACTTGTTGTGTTTGTTGTTTTTTTTGGGGGGGGGTTATTAAAGAAAGCACTATTATATGTTCAGTAAATGTTATTTAAACATATTTATTTTACTTATAAGTTATTAATTTATTTTTTCAGATTTCTTGTTGTTTACAGTTGACATACAGTTTACAAATTAGTGCAATAAATATTCTTGCCAACATAATTTTGTAGATGTCTTTACATTTGGGGGGGGGGGTGCCACTTACAGGATCCGCCCCGGGTGCCAAATACTCTAGGTACGCCCCTGCCCTGACTAAAGCTTCCATTTTGCCTCCCCGTAAAGCTACAGGCTGCTAGTCATGCCTCCTGTTCTGCCAAATTCCAGGGGCAAGCCTTTGCCTCCCTGCTTCTTTCCAGACATCTCAATGCACCTGTCCTGATTTGGATATCCTAAGGTCTCCATTCAGGGGAGAACCCCCCCATAGTGACACCCCTGAGTCACAGAACAAAAGTATAAATAAATCAACCAACGTATATCCACTTGTGGATGTTTAGCCACATTATATATTTCTATGAGACCTACACCAAACTCCTTTTAAGCCGTAATTGTACATTCTCTTAGACTGTAAACTGTAGGGGTTGGGAGTCCTGTGCACGTCCTTCAATTGTAAATTCTAAAATAACTCCAGAGATGGACTAGGCTCATCTCATCTTAATATTAAAGGAACAGTCTAGTCCCAAGATTTTTTTAATGAATATTGATGTTTGAAAGGGCTTGATTATTTAATTAAGAGTATTAAGACTTCCTCCTCTGCTGAAAGCCAGAAATACACGTACTGTTCATGTTCTGTAGCACTCCCCTTGACATCAAAAGAAGTTTAGGACCCAATGAAGTATGGACATCAGTGTTTAGATAGCATACATGAGATTGGCTGCTGCTACTCCCACTAATTTCAAGGGGAGCTCAGATCCCGTGAGTAGAATGGGAGTGCTACTGAACACGTGCAAGACGTGTATGTACAAATGCTTCCTGGTTTCTGTAGGTGATGAAACGGGGTATTTAAACGTTTTTGACAATGTTATTTCTTACAGGAAAGCTTAGAATTTTGTAAGGGTGACTACAGTATTTAAACAGTATAGAAGACTTGAGTATGAGCTTACCAGATGTGTGGCAGTTACCTTGGGGATATTTTCCCATTATGTATACAAGTATGCTGCCTATTGATCTTACAGACTGATCTTGTCACATGACAGGAAGTAGGAAGCTAACTTTGAGATCACTGATCATACTGTAGAAGTGGAATCTGTCTCTGCAAATATACCTGGTGCGAGAGAATGACCCCATTCACTTAATGGACCCTCTTCTGGGCCCCCACACCCAGCCATCATTACTGTATTCCTGTGCATACAAATACAAAAATTCCACTGCAGCAAGTAAGCAGGAAGTGTGGGCCCCTTGTCACTTGTCACCCTTTTCCCCATTGTTAATCTGCCCCTGACCTGCCTCAAATCTTGCGCCCGGCTTGCATGTGGTGTGAGCAGTTGTGCTACTAAGGCAGGGTCATAGCTCTATGGTTCACATTGAAACATTTGGACTAGCACGGGGGGGTCGTCCTCCTGTAGATCGTACACAATACAACCTTTATCATACTTTAGATGTCATACAACACTGCTGCTTCATCTTTCAGCTTGGTAGACCACAATATTCCATGTCTGGTAAAGAAGCAGCATTTCACTTAGCAGGCTGGATTATTCCCTATGCTTGTTTGAATGAATCCTGCTGGGACGTGTCTTTGTCATTTGGTGCCAGAACAAGGGGGGGGTGCAACTCATTTCTGTAGTGTGGCATGGCTGCCCCTTTAAAATCGCATTTACAATTTGAAGAAAGAAAATAATATTCGGTTGAGAGAAAAAAAAATACAAAAGCAAGAAACAGTTAAATACAGCAGCCTGACAAACCTGATATTTAATTAGAAAACTTCAACAAAATTATAAGCTTTGAAATAGCATTTCCACATAATCTAACTTCACAGGTCAGACCACAAAAAATAGTACTTTTGATCTCTGACTAATTCCCCCCAACAACAAGGTAATATGCGGGATAATTTAGCATGTCATATAACATTCCCTGAAAAACTTAGCCTTTTTCCCAAGCTTTTAACAATCCACTCATTGATGTACATACCGGTATTAGCAATTCATGGGCAGCGTTTGCCGCCTAGACAATGTTCTGCCACCTGTAATTTTTGTGATGCCTTTTCAGAAAGTGGCTTGCTGAGCTTTTTATTAGTTTTATTATTATTCATTTTATCATGTGTGCTCTGTATCAATCAGAAAATAATCACAGTAAAGTTCAAAGTGCCTCTGAAAGGTTCAAAGTGCCACACATACCTTTCTAGTCTTTGGATGCCATGCACTATTATTTCACAAATATCAGCTGTCTTTTAAATGTTAACTGTGGTATTCTGTGCACACTTTACACATACCGTATGAGAAGAAAGAGATTTGCACAAAAAGAAATACATTTGTGTTGGATATAATGAGCAGGAACATTTTACAAAGAATAGAATTTAAAAAGTATATTGTAGATTACCTTAAAACATGCTACATGGGTTATTTTGATGAATGAAAGCAAAGTGGTTTTGGGCTGCAAAGGAATTGTGTAGTTTGTTAGTGACTGTGGAATCGCACTGCATGAAAGTGCTTTCTTTGCTGTGTGCAGGGGGCAGAATGTACAGCTGCCCCAGGTCCATTAATTCCTGGGGCCCAATTTGGTAGCAGACATGTCTGCCACCCTACCAGCTTCTTCAGAGGCGGACTGGACTGCTCGCCACTTGAGGAGCAGGGCCAGTTGAGGAGATCATGGATCTCCCTCTAACCAGCCTAAAATAAAGGGAATGCAAGGCCTCTGTTTCACAGCTCTTTTGCACTATTGATGCTGGGTGATAGGATATTGTAACGGGTTCACCAAGAGAGCTGTAGTAACTCCCAGAGATCACCCACATGTATCCTCCTGTTGTCCCCGGAATCACTTCCAGCACCAGTCAGCATGCGCACCTTGGAACCCTGCTATGTGTACCCAATAAGTAGACACAACTACCTTGAACTGAGTACAGCAGGAATGAACAGTTTATTGATATAAAACATGGACTCATATAGCCACAGAACTTAATTAACATAAATTAACATTGATAAACAGGTACACATAGACAACCCAACCTTTAATCCCCTTTAGCTACTGAATCTCCCCCTGGTAGCAATCCTGTTATGGGATTAGTTTACACAATAGAGTTCCTGCCTGTTTGGCAGCCAGGCTGGAGCCATCTCTGAGTACCTTGAGGCCCTGTATGACAGGTCATTCTGTCACAGATATGATGTCATATCCCGGTGTTCAGTATTGAAGCACCACAATGGAGCACTGAAACAGAGGTCTGCATGAACAGACCTTGCACTCCCTCTACAGAAAGTTAAGAGGCTGGAGAGATAAAGAGAAAGGTATAACGTAAGGATAGTAAGGAGGTGAGAGAAAGAGGGGAGAGATATTGAGAAAGGGAAAGTAATGAGAAAAAAAGAGAGATGAGAAGAAAGGAGAGAGATAATGAGAAAGATGAGAGTTGGGGAAAATGGGGAGAGATAATGAAAAAGGGGAGAGATAATAAAGAAAATGGAGAGATAGGGAGAAAGGGGGGGAGATAATGAGAAACAAGGGAGATAGAGATAAAAGGGGACATATAAAGAGAAACAATAGCGATAAAGACAAGGAGATATAGGAAAAAAAAGAAAGGAAAAAATAATGTGAGATGAGGAAGCAAAAGAGCGAGAGAGAGAATGGGAGAGATAACTAGAATGGGGAGACATAGGGAGAAAAGGGAGGAATGAAGAGAAATAAAGAAAAAGAAGACTGATGAGATATAAAAATACTGCCTGATTTAACTTATTTGCATGACTTTTAGGCTGACATTTATTTATTTAAAAACATGTAAGTGGGAAGAGCAGCATTCCATCCTTTGGCCCAGGCAGCACACTGTCTTGTGCCATCCCTTGCTCAAAGCAGCTGCCCCTTGATCTGCTATGCAATCAGCAGAATATTTTGCTCCTCCCTTGCTCGTGTGGTGTGAGGAAGTCTTACGCGGAGTCGCGCTAGGGTGAGGGAAGACTGCAGTGACTGACAGGCTACTTCTAATCTACAGAGTCAGTGCAGCAAGTACATGTGACCCCTGAGTTGAGCACCCCCACAGCCACATACACAGTGCCCCCAGCGACATAATTATACAAATAAATGCTTGCAGAGCCGGCCTTAGGCGTTGTGGCGCCCTGTGCGGACTACTCCTCTGGCGCCCCCCCTCACTACCCCCCCTCTCTGCCCCTTCAAACTACCCGCCCTCTCTGCCCCTTTAAACTACCCCCCTCAAACTACCCCTTCAAACTACCCCTCCCCTCTGCCCCTTCAAACTACCCCCCCCTGCCCCTTCAAACTACCCCCTCTGCCCCTTCAAACTACCCCCCCCTCTGCCCCTTCAAACTACCCCCCCCCCTCTGCCCCTTCAAACTACCCCCCCCCCGCCCCTTCAAACTACCCCCCCCCCCACTTACCTTGTTGCCGGAGTCCTGCGGTAAGAGCGGGAGGCATCCGTCTTCTCGCTCTGCCGGCATTTCATGTTGAGCGCCGGTATAGTCCGGCGCTCAACATGAGATGCTGGCACCGCGACGGAGTCACGGAGAGTAAGGGGCGCCGAGCGGTTGCCGAGAACTTCACGAGCAACCGCTCGGTGCCCCTGACCGGGACTTAGATTAAAGCATCTTTTTTTTTTTTTAAACTTTATTTAACATCAATGATGTTAAATAAAGTTTAAAAAAAAAAAAACAACAAAAAAAAACGATGCTTTAATCTAAGTCCCGGTCAGGCGCCCCTGCAACCATGGCGCCCTGTGCGGTCGCACAGGTCGCACACCCCTAAGGCCGGCCCTGAATGCTTGCTTCCAGATATGTGGTTGGGCAAGTGGCACACATTTGGCAAGTCACCCACCACCACACCTTTGTATTAGCAGGCTTCAGCTACCTGGAGCACTCCCTTTTTGGGATGTGGGTAGGTGGCCTCACTGACGTTGGAGGATGGTCTGCTGACATTGCATGCATGGCTAAACACGCATGCAGGAAGTGGGTGGGAGTGGGGAGAGCCGCAACGCTGCTCCTGCAACTTGGTGAAGCGGTGCTTCGCCCCGAGCCTCCGGGGCGGAACGTGGAGAGTTCCTAGGTTAGGGAGCGTGGCCGAGTGTATCAGAATGTATGTCTCTTTCCCATCTTTTTGGGTGACCCATATTTCCATGTGTAATCCTGTTTTTCAGGGTTTTTTCACTTTATCACACACGTTTGTGTCTACTTACTATGTTTATACGTGTCTCTTTCTCTGCAGAGAGTGTAGGTCTCAGAAACAACTGTCTAATCAGTTTACAGGTGCCCATGCAAAAATGTTTGAATTGGAGCTTAGCACAGACCCTGTAGAAAAATGTAGTCCATTTCAACTTGAATAGTTTTGCAATTAATTTAAATTATATTAAGCATTATAAGTCAACTTTCTAATCAGATCATTGTGAATTGTGATATATTATAACTGAGAGAATTATTTTGAGTTTAGTAAATGAAATAAATGTGACATAAAATTGAAAGCATATTTCCACTACAGCAGTGTAAGCAATTTTAAGCTTTGTAATGTGCAGTGTGTGCCGTAAATGGGTCAGCATTAAATTAAGGCAACTGAGTGGATGCCTCTTGGGTCGCTGCCACATGGGGCAAATCATTTTGACGCCATCTTTCCATGCAGCTCTTGCTGGTTTGACTTATCATAGCAAGAGTGGAGGAGTATGAACCTCAAACTCTAGCATGTTGTGATGCGCAGTGCAGCATGTTTAATGGGTTCAGAATTTACATGTAATTTCACTCATTGTTGAAGGTCCTGGCAAAGGAAACCATACTGTTGTTAAGTACAGCATATTGGATTTAAAATCCTACATAAACCTGAAGCTGTTTCCCTTGCTTAAAAACAATTGAATCCAAAGCTTTTTGTGTGATTTTATTGGGCCATAAGCTTTCTGGACCTCAAAGGGTCTCTTCTTCAGATGGAAGTAGTCCACAGCATCCACAATGTATGAAGGCTATATAAAACAGCCTTGGCACCAGCACACAAAGTGGGTTATCATTATTTCATAATAGTGAATCAACTATGGTGGGCAGATAGGGGCAGCAGAGAGTACAGGAAAATAAATCAGTCCATTTAATTGTCTATAGCTGTGAAGATGCCCCTTCTCTGATTGAAGAATATTTTCTTTTTAATTGAGAATCTTTGGTATAGGAAGCAATATTAAGGATGATAAAATAAGCACAAACTATATGAAAGCTAATATGCAGGACAAATAATATTGCAGGTGCAGGATAATTTCATGCTCAGTGAACATTCTGAACCACTGTCAAAGTAGGAGTGAGAATAAATGAATAAAGAGCTACAAGACAAAAGGGACACAGAAATGAAAACTTTACAGAGGGGTAATCATTGTGGAGGTATTTAGAAACATGCTTATTCATGATGTTATATTGTCACTGAAGAAGATCCAATTCCTCGGTATGCATTAAGTAGGTGTAAACTGTGAGTTAAGGCCTAATCTAGTCACTGATGTAGGGGTTGTATGACTTAAGTGCATAATGACATAAGACATAATGGAACAATGGGCAACAAAAATAGCAAATCTTCAGCTCAGCTTTGTTTAATTCAGGTGCAACCATTCTGAGCAGTGGTTTTGCTTTTTTATCTCATGATTTATAAGCCTTAAGTGAAGATAGCTTGCGTATTCACGTATGCACAAAGTGATTCTCGACACATCCTAATGCTAATGTTAATTTTGTTGGATATCTGACTTTATCTATCCTTTCTCTTACTCGTTGTGACACTTGCTTTCCCTTTATGCAGGGCCAGGGAAAGGAAGTGTTGTACAAGGTACAAAAAGTATATTTGACTGTTTAGAATAAATTATATAACTATCTCTTGGGGCATGGGTTTCTCCTAGAAGTGCCAACATTGCTTGTCATCCACACCTGGGTGCGGGATGAGTGGACTGAGAGAATACAATTATACACTCAAAAAACTTAAATGTTATTGCTGTTGCTTGGTGTTTTTAGAGTTTTTAGCATTCCTTCTTACAATTTGAGTACAGAATATTGATGTGACATAATCAATATTTTTTCACACTCTATCCCACCTTGTCCTGTAGAATCTTAACATGATGTCTTGCCAAACCAATATTCCACTTGCTTTGTGAATAGACATTAAACATGTAAATTATCCCTTTGGGCATTTAAGGAATATTTGTAAAATTATATTCAGCCCTGATCCCTAATGCCTTATTTTGGAGTCCTCGGAAATCTTGTACAATATTATTGGGAGCCCTGGGGCCAGAATAAGAAACAAGGGCTGCATGACCATGTATGCGGTGCAGAATGTTTGCTTTGTTTCCCTTTGGTCTGGGTTCTGAGTGGGACATATGTTTTTAGACAATAGTTCTATTTGCTAGTGTAGGCTTTGCGGGCTTCATGGGTAACTTACACCGGTAAGCTTTGGGTGTAACGTTTAACATAAGGACCCTCATTTAGCTTTAAATATTTCCATGTTAACAAAATAGATAATTCCATGTATGAAATTGAAACAATATACAAATTATGCTGTTTTCATTTTTGCTTTGGTAAAACTTAATTACCATATAAGTGAAAAATTAAAGAATATTTGACAGAAGTCTGTCAAAGTAGTGTTGATACGAAATACCAAAATCCAAAATGCATTGCCACCTGTTTGTTTATTTTAGGCAAAATACAAGCGTGATCCTGTCAACAGTGAACGGTCATGCATTGATTTTTCAATGTATGAATAAGAAATGTCAGAGATATGTATTTATTACTGGGAGTCAGATAAAAAAAAAAACTTCTTTATGAACCGAGTGCCAAAATTAGAATTTTCAAACAAATGGATTAATTTCCTGGTTGTGGAATTATCTGCGGCTCTGCCATGGTTTAATAAATTATTATATTGTCTTATGTGCCATGAACTGTTTTTTTTTTCTGTCAGCGGTTGCAGCTGCAAAAGAAAATATGTTTTTTTGCTTTTATAACCCTGTTTTATAATTATATATACGGTGGATATAAAAAGCGGTCGCTCGTGAAGTTTTCAACAACCGCTCGGCGCCCCCTCGCTCACCGTGACTCTGTCACGGTGCCGGCGTTTCATGCTGAGCGCGGGAATTATTCTGGCGCTCAGCTGTGAAGCGCGCACCTCAGCAGAGCGGGAAGACGGACGCCTCCCGCTCCCACCGCAGGACTCCGGCAACAAGGTAAGTAAGGATAGGGAGAGGGGGTAGATAGTGAGAAAGGGCAGGGGGGTAGTGAGAAGGGGCAGGTGGGTAGATACTGAGAAAGGGCAGAGGGGGGAAGGCAGTCAGAAGGGGCAGAGGTGGTAGATAGTGAGACGGGGCAGAGGGGGGATATTTTTTTCCTTTCTTTTTTTTTGTGATGGGGGGTGCCGCCTAAGGCCGGCTCTGCTTCCTCGTTTATCCTGTTTGGAAGTGGCATATACTAGGAGCTGTAAATTCATACCTGAAGTACAATATGTGTGAAAAAATACTACCACAAACTTTGATAAAGGCTAGAATGAGTACTTGGAAAGTGTTAAAATACTAGCATTTCAAAAATATATGATGGGATGAATTCAATTGGCTAGCTTCAAAGATGTCCCAAATAGGACCAAGCCACATGATGACCAGATTGTTGAAATAACAATATGTGTCTAGTACTTATTGCCACATAACTTGCAAAAAAAAAAAGCAAAACACATAAAAACATTGGGTATTTCTAAACTCAGGATAAATATGAGAATCCATTTAGCAGGTCTTTTCATGAGCTTTTGGAATTGAGTAAAAGGTTATAATAAAGGTATCTAAAGAAAACCCTTCTTGTCCTGAAAGCAACAATATATAATTTGGGTGGATACAGCAAATTAGACAAAAGAAAATTACAGCTAAACACAAACATTGCAGAAATCTCAAAATAGCGTTTGTCACAAAAGGTAAGGGTCTTGTTACGAAGGGGTTAACTATAGCAAAACTATGAAATTCGCCCCAGTATAACCATTAAATAATAAATGTGCCTCGAACAATGGCACTCATAGAAGCATAGAATTTGACAGCAGACCACTCAAAGGATTAATAGGTGATTTTTAAAAATGTTATAGTTGTATGTCAACAGTTTTACTGATACATTTTATTCCTTGTCATCAATACAGAATCTGATTATTTATGTTATATATATAAAAAAATAATGTTGTCTTGGTTTTACTTGTGTGCACATTAAATATGTTATAAAATATAGTTCTCTAAAATAATTGTTATTCTGCTGGTAAAAGTTACACTGATTCATTTTTTTACTGAACAGATATTAGTGGATTAATATATTGCTAAGATGTTGTTTTTACATGCATATTATATATATATGAACGTTAATGTCTTTCTATTTTCTTTTTTTAGATCCTGACATAAAATGTTCCATGAGTATAAACACTTGAAACGCAAATAGAGAGAATTACACATGGATTACAGAAAGAATATCCTTTCTTAATACGTATAGCAGGTCACGAGTCTGGGTCAATGAGCCACATGCCATGATGTCTGACATAAGTAAAAACTGGACATCTAATGCCAGCTTTGAAACATCTTTATCCTACATAGACAATGAAGGTTCCTTATCCCACAAAGCCATAATGTCAAGAACTGGACACACAGTAGTGGCAGTGTTTCTTGGATTTATCCTTGTTTTTGGATTTTTAAATAACTTTGTAGTCTTAATTCTGTTCTGCAAGTTCAAAACCCTAAGAACTCCAGTCAACATGATGTTACTAAACATCAGTGTTAGTGACATGCTCGTGTGTGTTTCTGGCACAACACTAAGCTTCACCTCCAGCATACAGGGTGAATGGATCGGAGGAGAATATGGCTGTCAGTGGTATGGATTTGTCAATTCCTGCTTTGGTAAGAGTTTGGGTGTATAGATTTATTAAGGTTAATGTTGATTGCACTTGTTTGCATTTGTTACATGCCCCTAGCTTTGAGTCATGTGAAGGATAATGAAAGGCAATGCATTGTCACAGCACAACCAAGATTGGAAGGTTTTGAAGGGAGAACATAAAGTGAAGGTAAGTGAAGCCATGCAGTGAATCTGATACAAAAGGTATGGCATTGATGTACTGGTTGCTACATAATTTAGCCCCTGTAGTACTTAAACTGAACAAATATACGTTGAAACACATTCTTCTTACAGCTAACAATATAACACAGAAAAGACTATGTAATGAGTAATTCAACAATCACGCAGTGCATGAAATGTTCAAATATTTCTTCAGATTTACAGTGAATGCAAGTTGCGATAAGCAAGCAATTTGCAAATTCGTTAACCCATGAGTAACCCAGGAAATGCGAAGTGGCACGTGGGATACCAGTTGCTCTCAACACAGCAGATAGATAAAAGATACAATGTTAAAAATAAATGAATCCAAAACAGAGATCCCCCAGACCTCCCACTTTACCATTCAGGGAGGGGATAGATTTTTTAATGTTTGTGTCTGGCTTTTTAAAATGTCATTTTCATGAGTGGCTTTTTGCACAGAATGAGGGGCATGGAGAAATATAAATTCTATGTTTCCCCACATCCAGCTTGGCACAGGAAAAATGTGACAGGGTTATATAGTTGGGCTCTATAGACTCTAAAACCCCTACCCCACTGAAAACAGCTGTAGATTTTTACCCGGCACTCTGTAACATTGTGTCTTTTACTTCACCTCAAGTGGCAACGTTAGCGCTTACAAAGGGATCTCCATTAAGATCCCTTGTAGGATTGAAACATTGCATCTTGTGGTGAGATAAACAAAAATCTCACAGAACAATATAAAAATCTACAGACTGTGATTAGAGGGCCAGACAGTGATGTATAATAGCCCAAAATAGGGAAAAATAACTCAAGGAAGCATCCAGGGGGCTTGCAGTAGCCAAATGATATATTATCTTGAATTCAGTGGCTGTGTAATTGTAACATGATGCCCCTTTTCAAGCAAAATAAATCTTTTTTTATTTTAAAAGTATTCTGACATATGTTAAAGCTGCAAAGCCTTCCTTGCGCAGAATAACACATTTGTAATGTTTGTCCTGAAAGAACAGAATGGAAAGGTGAGTATAATACTCATGCATGATATGAGACTGTAACATAATTGATAATGTAATCAATATGATTTATCTTTGAGTAATAACTAAAGAAATGTGACACAAGAACTATCTTGATTGCATATTGGAAGTGTATTACCTGATTTGAATTATATGTCATTTTCTTGTTCAAAAACAAATTGTTGTAAAAAAAGCTGCACTATATGTGTTACCTTCTGTATGAATGGTCCACCACAACATGTGTTCTTCAATTTCTGATAATGCGTGCATGAGTTGAACGGCGTGCTGTGTTCGCTTTACTCAAGATGTAACGGGACCCATGTCTTAACAAAAAAATTCCACTTTTGACACATCAATCCACAGAAAAGTATCTCAAAAGTGACAGCAATTTTTAGTTGGGGGAATATTTAAAAAAATGACTCATCTGACACAGTTTGAAAAATGTTTATTCATTGTAGGTATGTATTTTTTTGACCTTTGCAAAATACCCTTAAGTACCCTTAAGAGGTGTGAGAAATGAACAACAGCATTTCCCTTCATTGTGTTAAACGGCCCTTAGTGCCCTCCCATAGGGTCGATGACACTGATGCTATTTAAAAGGCTCTGGCGTCATATGGTAATACTTTGTTGTTATGCTGTGTACTAAGGTATGTAGTCTACAGATGGATGGCACTACAGCACTGATGGTAGTAAATCAGTTATTTACTATACGTTGTATATTAATAACATAACATAATGAATTTTTTATTCATAAATTGTATTATTCTTGGAAATATAGGCAGTCAGTAGATTACAGATAAATCGTATTTTTTGTATCTGTTATTTGAAATTGATGCCCCTATGGGTTATTAAAGATTCATTTTAACTCCCAATTACTTAAGGAATGTGGTGGGGTGAGTAGGGGCATGAGATAGGATGTTATTAAAATATATATATATATATTGTGCGGGAGAAGGTTTATTTCCAACTAAATTTCCGGGCTGGACTGGGAAATAAATACCAGCCCTTTATTGCATGGAGCTATTTTCTGGCACAATGCATATGTTGGGTTCTTGCCCCAATATTTTTTGTTTAGAATAGAAAAAACAAAAAACTGTCTGCGCTTCTCACCCTAATAAAGTTGGCAACAAATATATAAACATAATATAAATGAGAGGTTTTGGTTATATGAATTGGCCAAAGCATAATTAAGCTCACCCGCCACGTCAAGGCACACTCTCAATAGGGTGAGAACCTACTCTCACCTCCTACGTAGTGGGCACACAAAGCAGTTTATACTGCTACCAAAACCTTATTAATGTGAAGAATAGGGACAAACCCTGCATTTTAAAGTATATTTGAATAAGTGCATTAGTCATAAATAAGATACCTATGACCAACTGAGAGATCACCGGTATAGTTTATAGAATGTGAAAAGAAATTAACCATGTTCCTATGTATTTATAAGTTTCTGAAAACAAGGTTATTTAAAACAGAGAAATTAATTTGATAGTGGATAATAACCATTGCAAATAAATGTGTAACGGTCCTAAAAAAAACAAAGCTAGAAATGTAAGAAGTAGGCAGATGGAAGGTGATATGTGTGAGCTGTATGGATTATCAGAGAGAGTGAATGTTTGTATGTACTGTATATAAGTGTACATTGTTAGAGTGCCTGTGTGTGTATGTAAGCGTATATGTTTTTTTAATTATGTGTACATGCACCTAGCTATGCAGTCTGCATTTACAAACATTTGTAAAAAGGGTCATTTTGAAGATCTCAGTGAATTCAAGCGTAGTACTGTGATAGGATGCCACCTTTGCATTAAGTCAGTTAGTGAAATGTCTTCCCTACGGTCAACTATGAGTGGTATTTTTTGAAAGTATAAGCGTTTAGGAAGAGCAGCAACTCAGCCATGAAGTGGAAGACCATGTAAAGTGACAGAGCAGGGTCACTAAGTGCTGAATTGCATGGTCCGTGAAAATCGCCAACTCTCTGCTGGTTCCATAGCTGAAGTGCTGGCATTAATAACAGCACAACTGAAACAGCTTGTCTGTGCCATCTTTGCCCCTAAACAGCTTGTCTGTGCCCCCAAACATCTTACCAGTGCCATCTTTGCAACCAAACAGCCTGCCTGTGCCATCTTTGTCCCCAAACACCATGTCAGTGCCCCCAGAATGTCTGTGCCATCTTTGCCCCCAAATAGCCTACCAATGCAATATTTGCCTTCCCATATTCTTACATATTCATGCTCACATACACTTAAACATTCATGTTAATACACATACATTCTTATTCTGACATACATGCTCCCTCTCTCCCCTTTAGCTCATCCACAGCTTTCTCACTATCCTCCCCTTTAAAGCTGATGTCCCTGCACGCCATGGACCTGCAGGTTACAGCTCTGGCTCACTTTTGCTGCGTTCCTGCCTCCCTGTGCTGGTCCAACATTATTCACAAAGGGTAAGAGTGTAAGAGAGTACGAGAGAGTGTGAGTAAGAGTGAGTGAGAGTTTGATCAGATAATTGAGATAAGAAGACCTGCAAAGCAAATACATGCAAAAACATTCAGAATTTGGTGCAGACATGGTTGGTGCCCTATGGCACCAGCACACCAGACCTTTTCCTAGATTTTTATATGGCCAGTCCAGGCCTGGTAAACACACATAAAACATTGTAAATGCCTTCCTAGTGTAACAACCAAATACACACTACACAACATATAAATTAGAGATTAGGACTATATTTAACAAAGCGAAAAACTGTGCTATTTAAATATATTTTTTAATGACTAACAAATCCATTTTATGCATTATGTCTTTTTGCAGCCCATAAATAAATATATCTTAATTTTGTTTAGTATTTATTTTTTAAAAAAATATTTATATTAACATCTCCTCCCATTGCTCGGAGCATATTGAGATTAAAGATGCTTTTCCAGTTAAACATGTATTGAATTTACTAGTTCAGATACTCAGATCTATAATTTTGCTCTTACTTGTTTTCTTTGAAGGTTTAATTACTTATTACAACAATACAGAACTTTTTAATATATGCATTTTTCAGTTTCTACGGCAACAATCTACTTTGCTGCCTTTGTGTCGCGCAACAACCATTCCTTTTAAATGTATCAATTTAATTGTTGCCTCATTCATAAATAATTATTGCAAGGAAGGGTTTGGGCATCCACCAGTACTAGGAATGATATTTATAATGCTGCACTGTAGTATTAAGGCTAAGTAAACAAAAAAAGAGACCTTTTAAAAATAGCAGTTTTTAAACTGTTTGCATTTTACTGGGTAAGAAATGCCCTAAGTCACATACCTGGCTATCAGGGTTTATGCCCCAATCTCAAAGGTCTCAAAGTAAAGAGGCAGTTTCTCAGGGTCAGACAGCCTGGAGCAGCATCCTTCCTATTCTAGACTGTTGTGATCATATATACAGTATAAGACAATCCCAATTATATGTACCTTTAAATAATAACAAGCCAATGCTTCCACGAGGAGCGGTATTAGAGCCATTTGGTAAACACATTTGACAAATAACTACATATAATCTTTACAATGGGTTTGTTAAGGGTTTATTATTCAGGGTCAACTCATTTAGAGAGTTCCCGGGTATGCTAATCAGGTTTAATGGTTCTGTGGAGTGACAAGGTATGGGGCTACACAAAATTCAATCAACAAGCCACCAAAGAAGAAGTGGAATCTGTTAATTTACAGTTAACTTTTAGATGTAATGGTATCATGCCATTACATGTACATCAATAGCATGTAAATATACATAGGACATTTGATACATAATATCAGCAACAAAATGTAACATTATATTATGCAGATTGTGGGTTACGATGAGGGTTAATTCCTAATAACAAAAATGCTTATCTGTCATTAATTAAGATCACATTGGCCCAGATTACTGTATGTCGTTTAAAGGATTAAGTCTGCATGAATAATGAAAGGTTGAAATATTTTCTGTACACCATCTGCCAAAGAGTAGTACACCACATCTGCCATAAATCTCCGGACACAAATAAAAACATGATTTCATTTTTAAGTGCCAGCAGCCTACCAAATCACATTGCAGAAAAGTTACATACGAACCTTCCATGATTAAAGATTAAATGTTTCTTAATTCCATTTAGTTTATCTTGGGTTTAACATTACATTCATTTGTTTAGATATGGAAGGAGGAAAAATAAATGAAGAAGATTTGTTTGATCTTAGTATTGCTGTTTCCTCCAACAGATTATATCACACAAATAAAATCAACATCATTATAACATTAACATTAAAACATCATTATAATTTGTATGCAATAATCTTCACTTTCTACTGATGACAGAGAAAAAAAATAGTAGACATATGTATAACTGATATCACTCCAAAATATGTTTATGTTATATTTTTACCTGGCTTGCGGAAAATCCTTCAATATCAGGGGATTTCCATGATATTAAGATACTTAGCCTTCTTGCAAACACAATATTATTTGTCATCAATAATCTCTTCAACAGGAAGGATTAAACATAATTGTTTGAGAAGATCAGAAAACCATGATAAATACTTGTTGTTTAATGCAGTGTAACAGGAAGATATGGATATATGTAGACTATAACAAACTCCATTATCTAACAGGAAAAATATGTACAAATACTAGATTATTTTTTATATGAAAGAAAATATATTTGGGAACATCGGTAATGTTCCTGGAATTGTATTGCACTTAAAAACTCACAAAAATACATAATACAACATATACTAAGATCTGTATTCCAGTAGTTTTATATTTTTTATGTATCTGGAAAGTACAGTAGAGAATATTATTATTATTATTATGAATATTGTATGAATATTGTTGAATATGATTTTATTGATTTGTATTGACAACTCCATAGCACCCTCTTAAATCAGCTTTCTGTGCAAAGTGTTAGTTTGAATTAAACATACTTTGGTATTCAGACTAAGAACAGTTCTCTAAGGGCTTTTCTATTCTATTGCTTGTCATGCACCAATTAGTATTGCAAAACTCAAACTGGTATGATACTTAATTTACTTGCATGTGAATCAAGGTCTCAGGTGTGTTATTTTTGAGAACAGAATCGTTTCCCTGTGGTGGTGGTGGTTAAGACAAAATTCTTCAAAGGTTGAGCATCATTATTTTTTATTTCACATTGATTGAATAAAAAAATCTTTCCTTTGCAAAAGAGAATGAGGTTGGAAAGTAAAATGACTGGATTGGTTTTATAAGGTTTATTCTTCCAGTAATCTGAATAATTTTACAATTTACTTATATATAACTACAGACTTTTTATGTTACTTAAAACCGATGTAATCTAACAGTTACTTTATTTCTATGTGAGCCAAGATTGTACAGCTTATTGCTTTCTATACAGCAAAAAATTTCCTGTAATGAAGAATAAAAAAACAGATTTAAGCGTTCAGCAAATCTGGTTTATGTTCTAATTAAACTTCTTAGAATGCCAATTATAGTTTCGTTACCATCTACAGTATGTATATATAGTATGTACCAAAAACTATATATATATATATATATATATATATATATATATATATATATATACATACGAATAAAACAATTCATAGATTAGAAAGAATGATACATAGTATATATATATATATATATATATACTATGTGTGTGTATATATATATATATATATATATATATATATATATATATATATATATATACTATTCACTATTCATACTATTCATTGTTTATTTATATCCTTTCTCATTTTCTAAAACCAAAAACTTTTTCATATATACATAACCAATCACAATACTGTTGAACTCTATGGAGAGGGTGATACAAATCAGGATTTTTGGCGATATAAACTTTTACATTATTTGACCTACATCCATATAGATTTCTATATTGACACCTGAGAACATTGTACAGTGTAGTTGGTATGCTCTGCATTTAAGACAATCATTTTAAAGACTAAGCTGGGCTGCACTTCCTTTGTTCATTTGAATTCCAATTAAAAATTTTGTTAATCCATCATAATAGTTGAAAGGGAGATTGTTAAAGCACATCCAGCTGACGTGCTGGCAGCGGAGGTTGTTTGCGCTTAGACAATCTCCCGTGCCGGCACTCCCCCCGGGGAAAGTGCTGTCAGGGGAGGCTGTCTGAGCGTATCGGAGAGTAGGATGCAGGCCCCCTGCAGCGCTGCAGGGGATCTGTATCCTAACCCTTCTGCCTGCCCAGCGCCCAGAACTGGGCGTCGGGCGATACGAATTGCGCATTCCTGCGCTAAACCCCGATTATAGTCCGCACCCCCACTTTAAAGACTTAAAGTGGAGGGAAAAATGCAGCCTATATTCGGGCAAATACGGTATATAGTTTTAGCAAGTCCTAAAATTGGTGCTGTATCTTACCAAAAATTCTGGAATGGAAAGAGTTAAAATAACAGCATTTGAAATACCCTGGCTTGTATACTTTTAAAAAATATATGGATTGATGAGCTAAATTGATTTGGCTGGTTTCAAAGATGTCATAGGTCATAGACGCAAACTTACCAGATGTCAAATTAAAAACCAGTTGTGCAACCAAATAAAGCTATGCAAGTGTGGTATCACTGTACTCAGGAGATGTTACTGGTCGTATTGGTGTGTTGTTTGGCAGTGACATATACCAAGAACTATAAATCCATACCTGAAGTGTTAAAAATTAAACACAAACTTTGACCAAGGCTAGTGGTAAAATAAGTGCATGAAAATGGTTAAAATACCAGCATATGAAATACTCTAGTTTAAAAAAGTATGGTTTGATGGGGTAAATTGAACTGACTGGGTTCAAAGATGTCCCAAATAACACTTGGAGCAAGATGGCCAGATGTCAAAATTTCAAATTGAAAAATGTCCAAATGTGGCCTTTTACCCCAAAACTACCCAAGAAACCCATGTATTGGTGGTATTTCTGTACTCAGGAAATGAACACATATTGGGGTGTTACAAAAAAATTACTACCACAAACTTTGACATAGGCTGCTAGTAGAATTAGTGCATGGAAAATGTTAAATGCTAGCATTTGAAATACCTTGGGGCGTCCAGTTTTCACAAATATGTGGTTTGATGGGTAAATTTAACTTACCGGCATCAAAGATGTCCTAAATAGGACATGGTGCAGAATGACCAGTTTTTAATGGTTTTGAAATAGCAATATGCTACTTGTACTTATAAAATGCTAAAAAAAGTAAAAAAAAACATAAAAACATTGGGTATTTTTAAACTCGGGACTTAGAGACATGATCAAGATAATGGTAACTAAAGAAAGCCTTTCTTGTTCTAAAAAAAAAACTAACCATTGACACAAAGGGTACAGCTCTGTTCTTGGGGGGTTAATAAATGATCAAATATGTTAGAATACCAAAATTGCCTCTTGTATAATCTGTGCTCTTCGGAACAAATAAACAATAGAAATTGCACAATGTAGGGAATCAAATTAAGGAAAGCTTTCTAATTATGAAGAGAGACATCTGTGATGTCAACATAAAACACAGCAATGGAGAAGATACTACTCAAGGCCAAAAAGAGAGAAAATTGATTGGAGCTTGTCTAATCTTCTTGTATGTGATTCCTAGGGAGCCGGCCGGCCGAAGACTTAACGCCGCCTGGGGCGAAGTTTAAAATGACGCCCCCCCCGACGCCAGGGGGGGGCGGCAGCGGCATTTTAAACTTCGCCGACACCATTATCTACCCCCCCCCGGTACTTACCTTTAAACAGTCCTGCGGCGAGTCTCCCTGCTCTGCCACGGTGCCGGCTTGTAATGCTGAGCGCCGGAAATTCACGTCACTTCCGGCGCTCTGCATTACAAGCCGGCACCGAGACCGAACAGGGAGACTCGCTGCAGAGGAGAGAGAGAGGGGCGCCGAGCGGGTAAGCGAAAACCACTCGGCGCCCCTCTCTCTCTCTCCTCCGCTTCAAAAAAACGCTTGGGGCGGCAAAGTGCTCCTGGGCAGACAGCAGCAGCAGCGCCCCCGCGATCACAGGCTGACAAACACCTAGGCAACCTGACCCCTGGGATTTGTCAAGTCCTGCCATACTGCACAACCATATCTCTGCTTCTATCGCCAAAAAACTCTCCCTTTTTGTTTGCCAGCAACTTTTGTCTTTCCTTCACCATTTTCGCTTCTTTCTGCTTAAGTTTCCAGGATTTTAACCTAAGGTGTTACTTTTCCCCCTTTGTTTTCTGTCAGATTTTTCCAGATTCTAATTTTACACACTCACTAAAACCCACCTATCTTCTTAATACCCAACAACCTGCTAAGAAGCTAATTGTTTCTCTCACATGTAAGATGTTCAGGCCACTAGCTTCTGCACATGAACTGCGCTACAATCAAATCATCAGGTTAAATATAACGTTATTCTCTGTTGTAGTCTGATAAATTGGAACCAGTATCTGACCTGCTGTGTTGTCTTCAAGAATTCATAACTGATAAACAAGCAATTACTAGCACCATGCTGAGTTATGGACAGTGTATTGTTTCCTGCTTTGTCTTTTTCCTGTGTGTAGATGCAACAAGTAATGTTTTCAACGTGTTCCCCACAGGCTTTGTTTATTGGAGTTCAATAATACACCTCAATCACTATAATAACTTATGCAATTTAAATAGCACATTCTGCAAACCTTGTTATAGAAACATTGATGAATTACATTCTATAAAAAATGCATAATTCCATAATTATTAACAGCAAGGTGAACAATATTCATCAATTCAATTTATGCACTTGATTTAAAGGAACATCTCAGATTTCTCCCAGTTTCCATGCAAGAGCCATGGTGATCTGAATTAGACGAGACAACTATGTAATATTCCTTCAAACATGGTTTGCTTACAAGTCCAATTGTTAAAAACCTCAGAGAGGGACTTTATTTGCTGCATGGTTTCTGATACAGGTGTACATTCTTCTGAATTTTGGTTGGAAGTCAGTGGATAATGAGTTTCAAACAAATGCACACACTAGGGGTCAAAATATAAGCAGCTGAGATAGGAATGATGAGGCTCATATAAAGGAAACGTAACTCTTACGAGGGAATGAAAGGTATAATTTGGCTGGTCTTTCATTTGTATACCTAGGGGCAGGTAGAATGTTTGCATTGCTCCTAGGGCCTTTTTCTTCACACAGTAATAACTTGTCCTCAGGGTGAAACTATTCTTCTGCCTCTGTTTATGACATCCAGGTTACTTTAGATTGTTTACTTATTTGACAAAAAAAATGAAATAAACATACTTGTTATTATACAAATGATCATTAATCTGCTATTATTTATTGTTTTATAGAGCGCTGTACAATGGGTTTAAGAAATACATCTATACATGTATACTGGACATCCATGTTGATCAATAATACTGTTATGGTATTCTTTCTAGCCATCTTAGGTTATGGTATAATTTTGTAAGGGAAGAAATCCAGTTAAAACCATATTTGATTGTTTGGCTTTTGACACTAGGAACTTCTACAGAGCACTTTCATAAATTATTGCTGATTTTTTGTTTTATTTATATATTTATTTAGCAACATGGTTCCAACCATGTTACATGTTAATGTGACTCCTGAGTAATATGAACACAGGCAATCAATAGTATGTTTTAAACGGAGAAGCTCGGTTTCCAGATGTACCAAGTTTTTAAAACAGATTCTTTTCTAAAAGAAAGAATACAATGGAGGTCGGTGGTATATGGTTCACTTGAAAAATCAAGAGTGATTCAATTAACATATTTTAAATGAGTCATTTTAATCAGAAACTTCATTTAGTAACAAATGCAAGTTTGGACTCCAAACACCAATATCACAAATAGGTCATATATGGTACCAAAACTGGATAGAAATTAAACATATTAATTCAGTTGGATGTAGTAAAATGGGTCTGCAGACCATTTCAGTTTTACCTGGGTTGATTAAAGTGAACACTGTACTGTGTGATTTACAAATATCCCCTCTACATTAATTATCATTAGTAAATTGACCAAAAAAGGATCAAGTGTCTCAATTAATATATCATTAATAGGAAAAACTATTGTTTTGAATACATAAAAAGGAAATTTGGAGTCAAGGGTGTCTAACCAATTGCGACCTGTTTTCTTTTTCATTGTCAAATTCTATAATATGAGTTTATCTCTAGAGCCATTATTGTGTACTTAATGCGAGTGTTCGAAGCATGGGATTTTATTTTTTCGAGTACCATTTTTGTTGTACATTGTATATTTTAGTTATTGGAGGAGAGGTTTTAGACTTGAGAAAGGGAGAAGAGCTCCCGAAAGCTTGTCAATCCAAAATTCTGTCAGTCCAATAAAAAAGGTATTATCACAAGAAACCTATTCCATCTGTTATTAGTTATTGGATGTATTTTTCCTGTATTTTTTATGTTTTGATGTTCTCTTTATATTTATATAGTCATTTCAGGACACTTTTGTAGGGGGCATAGTTAAGGGGTCGCTAGGCGCATGGCCAGACAAAAAACCTTAATTATGTCAAGTCTATTGAAGAAAAAAAAAGCTGGCATATGGTGTTATATCCCAGGATTCCAGTTCAATAGGTTGGTAAGTTATTAAGATCCAAACATCAAAGGCACAGAACAGTCTGGTTAGATTCTCTGATCTCCTCAATAGCCAATTATCATTACTGACTGGAAAAGCAGGACAATGAGGCAGCCCTGTTGGACAGTTGGATAGTGCCTAGAAATCGGTACTGTACATTAGAAAACAAGACACTTTGGGTGGTATGCATTTGCTATCTAGCTTTTGGCTTTAACTATATATATTTACTTTTGTATGGGGATTTACTTTTGTATTCTAAACATTTAGCTGTTGTGTAAATGTCAGATTCAGATTGGGAATATACTGTATGAGCCTACATTAGGCACTCTTTAATGTGTTTTACATGTACTATAATAATACTGTAGCACATTTTATATTATTAATACCAGTTATCAAAACATTTAAGTAATAAAAATGGTAATTGTTATAATTACAGAGATAACCAAAATATTCTGCGTAAATGTAAAAAAAAGGAAAATTAATAAGAATTACATACAGCCTTTCTCAGTACGCTCAGTATGATGGAACCCCATCCTAACACTGGCTCTACATCACTGCAGCCAAGCTATTGTGCCCGGCACAATGTATAGAAACTCTCTATAATAAGATATATATACTGCTATACATGGAACATATATTACACTATTTACATATCAATTGTATTTTTTCTACATAACCATTTTTTTTAAATGATCATAATATGGTTGAATGGTACTAACATTTGCATATATATTAAATTGAGCTTTTAAATGAAGTTTAGTTCAATAAATTGCAGACTGTATAAAAATGAAAAGTTATTGCTAAATATTATATGTTAATTATAGAAAATGAACAAACAGGGGTAAAATAATAATGTTAAAAGCATAAACAAATAATTATAACCTTTGCTTTTGAATTGTATATATCATATTTCCACATACCATAGATAACCGTACCATGTAGTAATGTGTTTTTTGGGGTTTTTTTTTAACATGCAGCATCATACAGATTATTTGGATGGATTAGGATGGATTAATGAAATGAAGTTAGGGTTACATGTGAAAATGAACAGGGTTTAAGCAGAAAACACACAGAAATTAGGTGGGAAGTTCAGAACAGAGGGGTCAGCCCCGAACAACCACTAATGGGTGGTTGTATATCATCTATCTAGTAAAACATTTGCCTTTTATAGTAGCATGTACAATCTATATATGTCTAGGAAATAAAAACATTTACTTTGGTAACAATTGAGTGAAATTATTTTTGAAACAGTATAGGGTAAGTCTACCCAGGCAAATGTCCTGACTGTTTGAACATCAGGTAGCTTAGCATGCAGAGTGACCAAATTGGGCAGCGTGCATTCTATAGAAGGGCTGTACATGGGGTGTTTAGTGAATAGAACAACTCTGTTAGTAATCACACTTTTGATAGAGCCTGCAGACCACAACAGTTATTATGCCCAATCTATTCAGTGCCAAATATCCCTCACTCAAGGCCTATTTAATGAAACATGCCTGATTCAACTGGGCTCTTGTATGTTATTAAATTGCTCTGATGTTTGTCTTATAAGTTATCTTACTGTTCTTGGTTCCCTGTGTGTCGTTCCTTGGCTACCTGTTTTCTACCTAGAGACTTCATTCTCGGATCATATCCTCACAAAACTGTTATTTTGCTGCAGGTCTATTTGGTGCTGTGTGCTTCATTTCTCATTAAAGCAATACTTCCTGCTTATCCACACTGATTCTTTTTGTATCGCCTTTATATGTTTTGTTTGCTTTTTATCAGCCTTCTACTTAGTGTGTCAATCAACATCACATCTCTAACAAACGCCTCTTAGGGAGCCGAACACATATAGTGGTACAGCATGACTCTTATCATTATATAGTGAACCAGACACAGGCAGTGGTACAGCAGGTCTCCTATTGTTATACAGCAAGCCAGACACAGATGGTGGTACAGCATAACTACTATTTCTATATACTGAGCCATATATTAAAGATGGTACAGAAGACAGGCTCCACTCTTTTGCAGAAGAGGCCAGAATAATGCTGACAGATTCAAATGCCTCTCTTTTTCCGTGAATCTGTCTTCATTATTTTGCCCCTCGGAGGACTTCAACAAAAAGGGGGGGGGACAACAAGGACAGCCTCTCTCTCTTTTATGAAGTGGCCTTGTCATGTTGTAATTTTTTGCTGCACATCAACCTGTAAAAACAGCAAGGAAAAGTAGAGTGCATGATGTCAGAAAACTTACCTCCTAAATCAATAAGTCAAATAAGACCACATCTTTTATTTCTCTCTTTTGAAGCTTGCCGCAGATCTTTCATAAAGAAGACCTAATGCATTCCGTTAGTTAACAAAGACAAAGGTGCATTTTCATGACTCTGGTTAAAATAACCACAAATAGTTACAATGGCTTTGTTAAGTAATAGATTGTGAATAAACAGGCTTTTCAAGATGAAGAAATGTAAACGATTGGAAGAAATAGGAGCAATAGATACTCTAGAAAGGGGAGAGATAGGTAGTGACAAAGGAAAAGATAAAGATATAGGTGAGAGAAACATGTTAGGTTAGTTTAGCAAAAAGAAAGGCTTTTGCATTTTGACTACTAAATACACCAATATAAAGTATGAAGTTGTAATTGTCCTTTATGTTCTTATTTGGCAGAAGTTTTTACACTTGGGAAAGCCATAGCCACAGGCAAAACGCATCGAGTGGTATAATATACTATAAGGTGGTTTTAACAAGTATGCTCAGCAAGACAAACCATAACCCAAATGGTGATTGTCACCTGCCAGTTGGTTCACCACTAGGGTGCACCTCCCACTGGTGTCATGGTGTTTCATCCTTCTCTCTGTCGGGGGGTTATACCGCAGTCATAAACTATGACGGTTCCAGCCTCTGATATTGCCACCTTTTCTCTCCTCTAGACCTATATAAAGCCCTGTCTGTAACCCCTTGCCCTTTGGTGGTCGTACCTATACTATCTAAGTTCCACAGCCGCTCAAACCCAAAAGGATCAACCCAAGGGGATGGTTAAGAACTCTTCTGAGATTGATGGTCTCTCTCTTTTGGGGACAAGGTGTCCTACTGAGCACCAGCATTTCTCCTGGTACCCTGAGCATGACAGTGATATACATTTTTAAGGTGTGCTTTTTACACTTGTCTAATAAGTTTTTTATAGAAATTTAGATTATAGAAGTTTGAATTTTAAATATGTGTTATTAAATTAAACTGTATTGAATTGAAATTGTATGCATCTCCTTCTGTCAATATTTAAAACCTATTAAGGACTGGCCTGGGTAAAACTTCTTTAATAGACGATAACTGTGAGTTCAAAAGGGGTTAGAACATTGATAATATATTTTTGGTATAGCATGAGATTGATGAATTGTTTTCTCAATGTGTTGCAACATTAAATGATAATGATATTGGCTTAAAATTAACATCCGTCCTCTTGGAAGATTCTTTAACCTTTTTAGTCTTAATGATGTAGTGGTACACTACATACAAATCTGTGTTAAATATCAACGGCTACAAATCATAGGGAGAAAAGTTTACAGCAATTTCTCGTTCATAGTTATCACAGTTAGCAAATAGAATGTACGGCACTTTCCCATGTGGAAAATGCAAATCTAGTAAATACATCAAACCCACCAAGATTTTCTAGAATTCAGATTTGAATGAAACTTTTAATACACAGCAATTTATCAATTGTTCTTCCACATGCATTATTTATTTGTGTAAATGCAGCATTAAACACGTGGGGAAACCATTCTGCAGTTTTGGGGAGGAATACTTAAGCATGGGAATTACATCCATGCAAACAATTGACACATCTGTCTCCAGACATGCTAAGGCACATCAGGATGCCGGGGCAGACTGTTTGAGCTTTTGTGGGATTGAGAAATTGGTTTTGGGTCCAAGAAAGAGTGATATTAATAAAAAAAAAATTACTAAAACGTGACTTACAATCTTTCTACCTTGGCACCTAAAGGAATAAAATAGGGTTCTGATTATACCTTCTTTCTAAGAACCTTAATCATTTTTTACAGAATTACCAACCATTTCAAATGTTTTATATATAAAATATAATATATGTTTTGATTATGCCATATACTGGTTTATACATATTAATCCTGAATATGTGGATTTGTTAATATATACTTTATGGGTGGAATATTGGGGAATTGTGGCTACATTTGAATCTAGTGTTTGCCGATTTTAGGGAACCACAGTAGTGACCATCTCTCAATGCAAGGAAAGGCATACGGGTTTTTGTTAGGTCACGGGGAGATTTGTATAACGGGTTACCACCACATGTCATCCATTAGATAGTGTAGCAATCCCAGCTTTCTATTTTCTATTGTACATCACTAGATTGTGGAGGTAATCACTTTCATTTTCAGTTAGTATATTATTACAATCACCAGGGATACTTCTGTTTTCTGTACAGCATCCAATTTTTGTTATATGATTAAATAGATTTTGTATGAGAAGGAATTTATTTGAATTGACCAATTATGGGTGAACTTCTGTAGGCAGATTTACTAGATTATAAGATTCTCTAGGTTCACTAGGGTATGAGCTACTATATAATTTTCATTCCAAATGAAGATTTATCATTGAATGAGGCCATGTCCTCTACACATTCACACTGTATGAATACATTATTGCCAAAAGGTAGCTTCCATGGCCATCTCATCTTGTAACCTAGCTTTCAGATAAAAAAATTACAGGCATTTACAGTGTTGTTCAATTGTTCTTCATCGTGATCAAACAGGAGGCGGGGAGGGCATTTTCTGTACTCCGCTGTACTTTTCCACTCTGATCCTGATATAGCTGCCCAGGACTGAAATAAGTTACAAATAATTTTCTAGAATGTACAGGTAGCCAAAATGCTACTTAATTAATAAAAACATTACATTCTAACTACTACTTTTAATAGAGGGGTGATTCATTTTGAGGCTTTCTTATGCCTTTATAACGGAAAATGGAATGTGTTTAATGGATTACTGGACTAGATTAAAGTGGGAGCTTTCAGTCCTCCTTCAGTTCCCTTCCTTGGGTATGTAATAATAGACGCAATACAATGTAAGAGGATTTCTGGCCTGCGGTCATTGGGAAGAAACTTTAATTATTTTGGATTGAAGGTTAGAAAACCTTTGATTTGAACAGTCTTTTGAAGTGTTAATTATCCCAAGATTTGGTAGTTGTTCAAGGAAGTGCTGCAACAAATTACACAGAAAATTAAAATATTTATATATATACATATATTCATACCATTATATATAAGTGGCCTAAGTCCTTTATAACTGTGATTAAATATCACATGCACTCTAAGGAAAAACTTTGGGTCATGCTTTTGGTGTACTACTTTATACTAAACTTGTATGTACCGTATTTGCTCGATTATAAGACGAGGTTTTTTCCAGAGCAAATGCTCTGAAAAATACCCCTCGTCTTATAATCAGGGTCGTCTTATAATCAGACCTCAAATAGGTTTGATTATGAGACTAATATCCAGATCCCCTGCAGCGATGCAGGGGACCTGGATCCTCCTGTGTTATGCCCCCCAACTTAATGGTGCTTCTGAGTCCCCTGTGCTTAGTCCGGGCTGCGTGTAGAGCTCTACACGATACAATTGCGTAGAGCTCTACACGCTTCCCGGACTAAGCACTGGGGACTCAGATGCAGGGGACCTGGATCCTCCTGTGTTATGCCCCCCCTCCAAGGTACCAGTGCTTCTGAGTCCCCGGTGCTTAGTCCGGGCAGCGTGTAGAGCTCTACACGCTTCCCGGACTAAGCACCGGGGACTCAGATGCGCACCCCCCCCAACTCAGAAGCACCGGTAAGTTTGGAGGAGGGAGGGGGAGGGAGTGTTAAATGGGGGGTGTAAGGCATTTCTGGAGGCAGAGTGCTCCGTGAAATGCCTTTTAACCCCTTTAATGCCACTCTGCCTCCTGAAATGCCTTTTACCTCCCTACATGCCACTCTGCCCCATAATATGCCTTTTAACCCCCTAAATGCCAGAGTGGCATATAGGGGTATAAGGCATTTCTGGAGGCAGAATGGCACATTGGGGGTCAAAAGGCATATCATGGGGCACAGTGGCATATAGAGGGTTAAAAGGCGTATCATGGGGCACAGTGGCATTTAGAGGGTTAAAAGGCATATCATGGGGCACAGTGGCATATATGGGGTATAAGGCATTTCTTGGGCAGAGTGGCAAGCCTGGGGGCAGATGTACATAACTGGGGGGGCAGGTAAAAAAAAAAAGGAAATAAAAACAAAATATTTTTCTCAATCATAGCTTTTATTAACAAACAATTGTTCACATAGTTTACATGAACTAACATTTACTGGTAAAACTTTTTTCCTATAGGGTCGTCTTATATTCAGGCTTTTTCTTTTTTTCATAAGTTAATATTCAGATTTTGGGGGGTCGTCTTATAATCAGGGTCGTCTTATAATCGAGCAAATACGGTATTTATCATTCTGTACGGAGAGCGTTTTATATTGTCCACCCATTATCTGTATATCCATCCGTGTTATAAGCGGACCATTTTGTTCTTTCTTTTTTAGATGGGAGCAATAGCCTTTTCAATTACATAACATTGGCTAATACTATTGTAGAGTGCTATTTTATTTATTTGTTCCAAAAATGTTGCTAACAATGTTTGTTCCAGATGTCCAGTAGATGCTATTAGGTTAGAAGGAAATATGATTCCTTTTCCCTAGCTATTTCCGCAAAAAAGTAATTTAGAATTGGCAGTGGCTAACCTGAAATGACCACTTGAGGATTGGCAACAGTAGCTAACAGACCAGCATGCACCTGTGCAACCTGAGAACTTAAGCTGGGGTGGTAAAGAAGGCTACTGTTCTATGCACTCATGCCTCAGACGTTCCAGAGTTTTTTAATCCCTCACCCGCTGATTTTGTGTCCAATCCCGCCCGCTCCCGCAACATGTGTGTCCAGTCCCGCCCGCTCCCGCCACATATGTGGTCAATCACGCCCACCCCCTTATGTGAACTGCATCTCTTTTCTTGTTCCGCCCAGGAACACAGCGGAGTCACGGGAAGTGATGTCACATCACGTGACTCTGCTGTGTTCCTGGGCGGAGCAAGAGAAGAGACGCTGTAAGTGAGCAGCGCGAAGGCAGCCTTGCGGTATTACGCGGCAGTACCGGGACTAGCAGGTCCTCTATTCCATGGTACAGGGCCAGTACTTAAGAAGCACTCCTGTCATCCACCCAAACATATCATATATTTTTTTAATTTAGAATGCCAATGTTGACATAGTTCTCTTTTGCACATTGCCCACATTTTATTTAGGATTCCGACTAGCTTATACACATGGAGAGCATTTTAGGACATGTTACTTATTATTACTCTTTATTGCGCATGACCCAGCTTACTTGTATTACAAGTACAAAATTATATTAAAATACAAATATACAAATGTAAAATAAAACTCAAACAGGTAAGAAAACAAGATTCTAACTGAACAATAACCCAAGGAACAATGTTATCTCGTGCAGTCTGCATGCGACTATGAACAATAGCCCAATGTTAGCATGTGTGTGTGACTATTGTATAGTACGAGGCCAAAAAGCAAGGAGTAAGAGAAAGAACAACAAAAAAAGATAAGAAAGAACAGAATAGAGAAAGAATAGCTGCATGAGCACCATGGAGTCAAAGAACAACAACCCCCATCACAACATATTACAGTTTTCACTGATTAACAAATAAAATGCATAAATTATAGCTATTTTTTATAAATTAATTCAGTTATGCTAAATTGTGTCAGATTAAAAAAAAATAGAATAAGAGATATATTTTCTACAAAAACATTAAATATGTATGGTTGACTAATATAGGTTTGTCTATAGAAAAAAGATAGGTATTCTGCAAGGGCAACCATATATAGCAGTCTTTGGTCTTCTTTCACCACAAAAAATCAGCAAAAAGCTCTCATTAATTATACTGGCAGCAGCAAGGAAGTCAGTTCTAATGAACCCTAATCCACCCTCTGCGGCCCTGCTTAAACCTAAATTATTCCACACCTGCATGAATTGTGTGGAATGTACCAAAGCCACAGAAATTAAAACCAAAAGTTTTTTCAGCTTTGGCAACCCTATCTGAAAACCCCAGATAAAAGTACTCATCTACAAATTCATAGCTCATTAGAAATACACATCATGGTATACAGTTCAGGTTCTGTCAAGGGAAGATCCACTGGGAAGGGACGTCGCTTCAGGGTCCTCATTATGAGTGAAGACAGGGAAGTTACTAACCTGAGGACAGAGTGAGGAAGAAAGTAAAGTATGGCAAATAAGTGGCATTGTCTATCTTGGTTTGTCCAGTTGTTCGACTTACTGTATTTGTTTTATTTGTTGTTTTTTTTTTAGTTTTTTCTTTTCTTTCTTATTATAATTAACCAGGTCTGACCATACTATTGGCAAGCATCCAAAATACTACTGGGCCAGTGTCATACATATAATTTACCTAAATGTAGTGATCTCATGGAACTTACAAACAGATTTTTAAGTCAACCGCTATTATATGTACATATATATTGGTGGATAACCTATTGATTTTGTTTGATGCCACTTATGATGGCTTATATACCTTAAATATTGCTGTAATAATGATCTAGGTTTCTGTGTGGAGGATACTTATGTATGGACATTTATCATCTTTTAAACATATGTATCATCAAACTCAAAAATAAAAATATTGGTATAAAAATATATATTGTTGATTAATGTTATGTTTTTTTGTAGGTATTGTGTCACTTATCTCACTGGCTATCCTTTCATATGAACGATATACTACTCTGACTTTGTACAACAAATGTGGACCTACATTTAAGAAAGCTTTGCTTGCTGTGGCCAGTTCCTGGATATATTCATTGATATGGACTATTCCACCTCTTCTTGGTTGGAGCAGTTATGGAAAGGAAGGGGCAGGAACAAGCTGTTCAGTACGTTGGACCTCAGAATCTGCTGAATCTGTTTCCTATATCATTTGCCTTTTTATCTTCTGCTTGGTCATCCCTGTACTGGTTATGGTATATTGCTATGGAAGACTGCTTTATGCCGTGAAGCAGGTAAAGTAATGCATCACCTAAGCATTCAATTGCAAATCAAATTCATCACGCTTAAAAATGAGGTAGATTAATACTACAGTATCTACATTTTCATTTACTCTTGCCCAGTGTTCTGTGATTTGTGACTAAGCTGCTGGCCATCCCGCGCGGAGATCCCTAGCGGCGTGTACTCACACGATCCTGGCAGGCTGCGCAATCCCAGACATCTGCGCCTTCCTGCCGACGGGGGAAATCTGTAGACGCGCCAGTGACACACACCTGGAGACGGGGCAAGCTGGGTGCCGGATTTAGAAAATCCGGAACTGCTCAGCACATATACCCTTGTGTGGTCCTGCTATAGTGTTTGCTGCTTTGGATTTGTGTATGCTGTTTTTGACTCTTGCTTTCCAATTACTCAGCATGCTTAATTAATTATATAAAGGCATTTGGGCCTTTACTGGTTGCGCAGTTGTTTATGCCTTGTTAGTATTGCAATGCAGTCTCTTGATACCTACTTCCTGGCGTGTGTTCCTTGTTCCTGCTCCCTGTGCCCTTCGCCTCCTGATGTGCTCCTGACCCTAGTTATTGTCTCTCTGGCTTGTTTTTTACCATATATTTTACCATCAAGTCCCTCCTGCTTATGACATCGGTTTTGAGTTTCCAGCTGATGAAAGTGATTAGTCTGAGCCCACTTACTCGACTCCCCAGTCCATTCAACTTCTGCCATTTTGAGATTCTGGCGACTGACCCTGATTTGTCTGCCACAATGTCCTTGTCCACCTCCTCCCTCCGGCTGCTATCCTTGGTTTCTGATGCTGGCTTGTCTGTAATCACGCTCGGAGTGACCCAACCCTTTTGCCTTTCTCTGCTGCTCCTGTGGCTCAAAATGTTTCATTCATGCATTCTGCAACCATGAAAAGTTTCTTGGAGTACTTAGAAAGAAAACTCTATACTTCAGCTAACAGATGAAGAATGCTAATGCCTTCCTTTAAACAAAAGGTCACACTCCCTGAACAACTGCTGCATCTGTTATTAAAGCATTACATGAACAAATTTCGAAAAATGTAAAAAAAAATAAAAATCTCAAACTGAATAATGTCAAGTGTACAATCATGGAGAAATACGGGGGCACCATTACACAAGTTAATTATTGATTCTTAAGCATGTTATCAGTATGTTACTGAAATTATTAAGTATCTTCGAGCTAAAAATGTTTCTGTCCTTCAAGAAAAGTGCTGGATGCATGTGCATGAGTGAATTACATTATTCATCAGAATAACATCATATTTGAGATCTTCTTTTGGACAATAAAGGTTATTGAATGTAGCCAGGCCCGGACTGGGACAAAAAATAGGCCCGGGCATTTAAGCCTGAGCAGCCCATATTTATTTATTTATTTATTGTTAAAGCCCACCCGTACCATCTTTGCATTTAATCATTCACACAAATCATTAACACATTCATTAATGCAGTCTCACAAATAATTCAAGCAATTCATCCTCACATGAATTCATTAATTGTCATACGCATTCACACAATTCATCCACACATTTATTCATTCATTCTCATACGCATTCACACTACCCCCTCTCTTCATCTTATCTGCCCCTTCTCACTATGTTCCCCCTTTTCACTATGTAACCCCTTTCCCCACTTCTCAATATGTACCGCCTCTATCTATCCCCTCTCCCCCTTTCTCACTATCTAACCCCCCTCTGCCCCTTCTCACTGCACCCCCCTCCCTCACCCTACTTACCTTGTTGCCGGAGCAAGCAGCAACTGCGACCGTGCCTGTGGCAGGGCAGGATTGACTTAGGGGCTGATGGAGCTGCAGCTCCAGGCCCCCACCTTAAAATAGGTCCAGTCAGGACTGGACTGACTGGTCCTATATGGCCGCATTAACGCAGAGCCCCTTAAGCCCGCCGCAACTATCTACCCTCTCCCTCTTTGAAGTTCACTTACCTTTCAGGAGTCCTGTGGTGGGGGTGCAAGGCCTCTGCCTCCCAGCTCTGCCACTGTATGGAACAGTATAGAGTGATGGGAGTTATGATGTACTTTTAGAGCATAATTAGATCATGAAAAAGACATTGGAAATGGTACAGCATAACACCCATCACTCTCACACACTTACCAATCCACACGTATACCAATCCACACGTATACCAATCCACACATATATACCAATCCACACACACATATACCAATCCACACACATATATACCAATCCACACACATATACACCAATCCACACATGTATACACCAATCCACACATATATACCAATCCTCACATATATACCAATCCACACATATATACCAATCCACTCTCACTGAATGTTTTCCTACCTTTCCTCTTTGCTCCTTACAGCTCCTTTTCCTCCTCTTCGCTCCTCTTCTTCAGTTCTTCTCTGTCTTCTTCTGGTTCAGAGGGCATGGACAGCGGTGGGCGCGGCTTCAGTGTTGTGCGCCGGGATCTGACAACAAACCCTGGCGCACAGCAGCTGTTGCCGCGCGGATCACAAGAGAGCGGTATCGGAGGTCTTTAACAGACCTCCGGCTCCCTTGAGTGATTTTAAGCCGGGTTGGCACCCCCTGATGAGCGGCACCCGGTGCGGACCGCCCCCCGTCGCGCCCCCTGGAGTGTGGCGCCCTGCTCTAAGAGGCCGGGAAGCCCCCACCAGGGCCGGCCTTAGGGGTCTGCGGCCGCACAGGGTTTAAATTAAAACAACGGGGTTTTGTTTTTCAACTTTATTTAACATCCTCCATGTTAAATAAAGTTAAAAAAAAACTTTATTTAACATGGAGGATGTTAAATAAAGTTAAAAAAAACCCCTGATGTTTTAATTTAAACCCTGTGCGGCCGCAGACCCGTAAGGCCGGCCTTGGTGGGGACTTCCCGGCCCCTTAGAGTGGCGGACCCGGTCGCAGTTGCGGCGGGCTTAAGGGGCAGGTGCCCCTTATGCCCTGCGTTAATGCGGCCGTAGCTAGGGTAGGGGCCTGGAGCTGCAGCGGCCCTGCTGTGGCCCGGCCCACGTTGCTATACGTTGATTTGGAAATGAAATTTAAAAAAACAGATTTCATTCAAGTAGTCGACAATTTTGGAGCAAGATTAAACTTTAGAAGAGGAAATTCAGGAAGGAATTGAAGAATGTTATGCTTTTGACTATTATTTTTGGGTTTCTGCAATGGTGATTTTTCGTTCCATTTTATTCCAGTACTATAGATAATATTCTGTACTATGGTACTTTTTCAGATTTCATAAACGCCATAATTACCCTTTTGTTTCCATGTTAATGTTTTACCAGACATTAGGATTTCATCACAGCTAAAATAAATATATTCAACGTTACCTTCTTGTTCATTATAACTAGTATTCTTGACATATGGTGCTGGCTCTGGGATGCTCTTCTCATTGCCTGCCCTATGGGCTAACTGCAGCTTCATCTTCCTGATATGGTTACAGGATCCACATTTAGATCTAATGGTGTGCTGTCTATACTATCTATTCACATAGGCCAAAGGAGACAAGGACATTTTAGGACAGAATTAGCCATGATTATTTATGAATATTGAAGAATATTCCATTGGCTGCTTTTGCACCAACTTTTACACTACTTTTTACTACTGCCTTGCACACCCTCTATTCTTATACAGTTACAGAAAATGTCAATGAGTGCTAGATATGAAAATAACATTTAACAGAAGGAAAAGTTCAGAATTGGTCATCATACATAAACTCATTTCACAGAAGCGGTAAATTTAAAATATTCATAATTGAGTTTTGGTTCACAAGCTTGTTCTAATTGTGCTGCTGGAGATCAGAATGTTTAAGGTTTGGTAGAGGTTCTTTTGCAGGTCATGGTGGGTTTGAACAACTTCAAGGGCAGTTACTAATAAATACAAGGAAGACATTTCCTTTGCAAAAGCCAAGCTTTGCATACCCTCTATTCTTTTACAGAAAATATGAAAATAACATTTAACAGATGGAAAAGACAAATTATGCACCTTATCTGAATATGAAAATATATTCAGCTATATTTAGCTATGCAAAATATTGCAATACTTCTGTAGTTTACACCTAGTTTAGCACTATAGATGGATTAATATCACAATGTTTTGAAACTTTAGAAAGTTTATTTTATCCATTCTATTTACTCTCTGATAACCTAACAATACTCTTAATGTATCCTGTCTTCAGGTTGGAAAAATAAGAAAGATGGCTGCTCGCAAAAGAGAATACCATGTGCTTTTCATGGTGATAACTACTGTTATCTGCTACCTAATTTGCTGGATGCCTTACGGAGTAATTGCCCTGCTTGCAACATTTGGGCGTCCAGGCGTGGTAACCCCAGTGGCAAGTGTTATTCCTTCTATTTTGGCGAAGAGCAGTACGGTATGCAATCCAGTCATCTACATACTTATGAATAAGCAGGTATGTCATCTTCACATTTTTATGGATATTTTAATTAGGTACAATTTCAAAACCCATATCTTGCTAAATGATTATGAACTAAAGTTTTGGCGGTTTTATTACTACTAAAAGTGAGAGCATTTTGTTTATTCCTGCAAATAAAAAAAGGTAGTTTCTACTCACTTCTAACCCTGAGTTCACCTGCATGCTAAGCATTATTTGGGGTTGGTGTTTGACAAAGGTGAAGCCTTAGGAAATTTATTTTGCGCCAAATACAAGATATTATGGAGACAAGGTTAGGAGGCACACCTTGATTATTGTTATGAAAGCTCTAAGTGGTTCTAGCAGCATGCATTATGTGTATATGGTTAATGCAAATACTAGAAAGTTCTAATCCTACGTGTAATCTTTGAATTTGGGACAGGGGTTTAATGTTACCCAAACATATGAAGTTAATGACTAATAAATAAAAAGGCTGTCATGGATACAATACAATTTTGTGTTTTGGTATTATTTGTTTAAAAACTGAGACAGATACGCCACCCAGTGGCTACATTGTATAAGACAAGCTATACTGTTACTCTTTAAAGCAGGAATAATTCATGCATCTGCATTCTATGTATATATAAATATGTACCTGGTGACCGCGTTAGTAGTTTTTATGACTATGATAGCTTAATGCCAGCCTTGCAATAATGGAGGGCAATTTTTAACCCCTTAAAACCTTCATGACGTTCCATAGCATCTTAAATACAAGTGCCCAAAAACCTACCACGACACCATGGAACGTCATGAAGAAAGTAGAGGTGTGTGCAGGGCACTGGCTGAGGTAGTCTACAGGAACCGCCATTCATCCTTCCCATGCCAGGCGATGGGGAATGACAGTGTATTATGTTGTTTAACCCTTTATTTTCTATGTGCCTACCCTACTCTGTGTGCTGTCATGGCATGAGCGTGCCATGTGGTGTGCCCTGTAAATTAGGCAATAACCTATACATGTAGGGTATTTCTGTAATCTAGCGAGGGAGCTGAATACATTTTGTGGGTTGTTAATTAAACATAATTTATTGGCGTTATCGCTAGATTCTAGAAAACAGAAGGTTTTCATGGTCGTATGGTAGTCTTTCTTTCACTCTACATTGTGCTTTCACAACTAAGGCACCTGTGCCAAAATACCACTACATATTTAAAATGCGTACTCCTTTTTTTATTGTACTGGCTTGTTCATGACGTTTATACAACATTTCAAACATATACAGTTCTTTGTTTTGGTGATAACTTGTTAATTGGATAAGCCTTCACTGTAACAGGTCAATTTTAGAACATACACAATTTTATTGTATTAATGATGTCTTGTTGATTGGATAAGGTTTCACTATCCCAGGTCCATCACTAAAATCTATTAAAACAGTACCCAAATTATTTCACTCATTTTTCCCAAGAGGTATAACTGACTGTATGTCAAAAAACATATACACATACAATACAAATAAAACAAATCATTTATTTACATGAAATAATCTTTACATTGTACATACATAAAAATATACAAAACTAAAATAGAAAAAGTGTTAAAATGTGTACAAACACTGTTCAAAAATGGAATTAAATTTCAAAAATTGTATCGGATGGACAATAAGCCAAAGAGTTTTAAAAAAAAATCATTTACCAAAACCAT
The DNA here is from genome assembly GCF_027358695.1 of Spea bombifrons. NCBI lineage: Eukaryota > Metazoa > Chordata > Amphibia > Anura > Pelobatidae > Spea > Spea bombifrons. The sequence goes on along the minus strand of NC_071088.1, from coordinate 88,891,153 downwards.
CAAAGCTAGTAAAAAAATTAGCCTGGTTTCTAATTGAAAATATTAAGAATACAAAAAGAGCATTTAAAGTTCTTGATCAGTAATCCATCAACACAGTCTTTTATGGTGAAGTAAATGTTTTTTGATGTACACGTTTTTTTAAGAAAATCCCATAGAAAACAGAAGATTCCAGTGAAACATTGATACAAGTATTACACCCAAGCTGAGGCTCATGTTTGATGCAAGGTCACTCAGATGACTAAATACTATTCGATTTTATCTATGACTTGTATTATCTGAATGCCGCCTATGATAATATGGCCGCACAGTCACATGGCTGCCTTTTATTTTCGCAATTTACGGGTACGTGTTACTGCTGATTGTGTAAGACCCTCAAAAAACAAAACGTGCTCAGCTGTGAATCCACATCCCCTCAAAAAAAAAAAATCACATATGAATTATCCGCATTAGAAAACTTTATCATTCTTAATTATAATGCTTTGGGTAAAACATAATATGATAATATTTTCTGATGTAAGTTTTTTTTGAAAAGGTATAATGACATTAAGGCTATCTGGATCGTATAATTATTCCTCGAGTTACATCTGGCATATTACATGACACTGGCTAGATGTAAGAAAACTGCTTGTAATGATACGGGTGATCCACATGGTGGCGAGGAACAGTACAATATGTAATGTAATATTCATGTTAAATAATGCATTCGGAATTTCCCATATACATCTTCAGAACTTTGTATAGTATGTTTACTATACCATATATATATATATGTATATACCATTTTATCTTCATTTCCTCTATCGTGCCCTTCTTTTACATATAATATGTAATATCTTCTTGAAACTATTATAATGAGCTACATAAACATTTCATGAATTTAACACATTCCAACTACAGAATATCAAGGTCACACATTCTGTGATAAATGTTGGTTCATGTCTAAAATACATAATGAGAGCTGACAACTTCCTAACAACATGGTAACAGTTATGGCACGTTATAGATAAATCAACGCCGAGATCCACATTATAATATTTTTTTCTGCCTAACTAGCAAACATTTGCAACTTTCCCCACCCATGAGCTAAGCTTCACTTGATTTCAAACAACTTCTAAATAGTCAATGGCTTAGACAGACATTTCTGTGTCCTTTAAAAGTTAATGATCATCTTCAATGATCCTAATTATGTTTTCAAGTATTTTTGTTGACAGAGCAGTAGCAACTTATTGCACATGATTTTCAAGAAAGTGACTCTGTGCCCTTAAGTAATTTGGTCATGTGAGGGACACTGTATTGAACCTAAGCCTGGCAAAGTGACTTTGCCTTTCCGGAGAAGATTTTCTTCCGAGCCTTGGTTTAACCTTTGAATAAACATTTTCTCGTAAAGCAGAGGATGATAGGCTCCCAGGGTGCACGCTGCATCATAGTATTGCTCGTGATAATGACAAAGGTCTGTTTGTCTGAAGGATGGGATATATTCGTATACGTGTACTTTATGGCACATTGACATCATTATAAGGATTCCTTTAAAACAAACAAAAAAAAATTAATACAACAGAAGCTAAAAAAATAAATATAATTAAGGCATATGCATTTTATATACATAGGTCCTATATGAGAAGTGAAATGTACAGCTCACATTTTTTTTTTCTTAATCAATGGTGTCTTTGGAACTGTCTGGCATCATTTATCTATCTACCTATCTTTAAAATAATTGAAAAATAATACATAGAAAACCATACCGAACATGATATAATTATCTAATTGATACAACAAGCATCAAACTCAGTTCGTTCCATACCAGGCTAAAGAACGAAAGTCCTTACAAGGAGGAGTGGGAACAAAATGTGTGACTTTGTATTTTTACAGTCACCTCTCTGTTTGCCAAGCAGGGGTTCAGGATAATTGGCCTATAAAGTTCAATAGTCCAGATGCTAGATTATGCATTATTCAAATAAGGTAAATAGCGTATAAACTCGCGCCAGGAGCCATTAGCAAAGCGTGGGAATGAGGAGATGGAAGGCACCAAAGGTCACAGCAAACATTTTGTATTTATCGGCAGGAAATCTAATGACATTTTCAGGATGCAGATACAATCTAAGAAAAGTAATGTTTACCATCATTTCACAACATCCTAAAAACGTAGCAGCATAACTGAATAAGGAATGTTTAATACAACACAAAAAAGATATTGCTGTGTTCAATACAGTGAGAAGAATGCACCGTTACATTACAGGATGAAGAATTTGTACTCCAGTCAATAAAGACTCTACTGTTATTCCATGCAGACCATGCAAGCTGAGTTTGGAGCAATATACAGCCCGTCTGCTGCTGTTGGACGACAGCCTGCATAAAGCTGAAGTGCTAAAAGCTGTTCAATCACTCATTTGCATTGTATAAAGACACCATATAATCACTCAAAGCTCACAACATCACATCTATTCAATATGTGTCTTTGAATTGAGGATTCATAAATTTAATATATTAAAATTACTTAATAGAGGAGATATTAGGCGTTTATTCACACATTCATCATCATAATAATAGAGAATAAATGAAAAACAGAATGAGACAAAATCAAAACGTCAATGTCCTTTCCAGAGAGGGAAAAGAAAGAGATGCAGAATCTTGAATGTAATTAAATATTTAAATGAGTATGACATCATAACATTGTTTATAACTAATTGCCCTGTGTCTTTTCTTTCTACAGTTCTATAAGTGTTTTCTCCTGCTTTTCCACTGCCACCCTAAGTCACCAGTAGAGGGGAAATCCCAATATCAATCTAATCTGACTGTTATCCAGCTGAATCAAAGACTCAATAGCACAGCGGGAGACCCTGCAGGCACAAGATTACCAGTGAACTCGGAAAAGGTGCCTTGTATTCCAAAGCCAGACAACCAGACAACGTCCGACCCAACTCTGCCCCTTTCAAAAGAGAGCTCTATTTCTGCACCTAAAATAGCTCTGTGACAATGCATTTGTCCAGTTAGGTATTATAATTTGTGCGTTTCAAGAACCAAAGAGGTCCAAAAAGATATTGACTCAATGCAACATTGAGAACAACCATTATTTTATGGACATTCCAGGGAAATATAAAATAGTATAATTCTCTGCAAGCTTTATGGATATTAATATGTGAGCTAATATGTTTTTGTTATGGTCAAAAATTGATAGGAAAATAGAAATACAAATAAGGGTTTTTATTGATAAAATAACAAGTTTGGAACAGTAAACAAACAGGAATGCCATGAATGGTACCTCATCTGGAATGAGTTTGTACACTTATGGGACAGACTTTGTCTAAGAACCCTTTCTATTGGCTGATGACTGTGAATGGCTGATGTGACATACTTTAACACTTTACTTAACTGATACTTGAAATGGAAATTGTATGTAAATCCTAATGGTGAGAAAATAGTTATACCTGACATTTATGTTTAAGTCCACTGTGTAACGTACTAGACCTCCCTTACTAATAGAGACAATACAGACATTCTGTTTTGTGTATGCGCTCCTCCCGCTGTACATACTAACATTAATGTTATGTAGTTTGTGTGCTAATGGTCAGGTTAAGAGCAACAGCTTGTGTTCACAGTTAAAAGGTACAGGAATACATCTACATAAACGCTTGATACAGAGGTGTCGGCAAACAGTAGATCAAGGAATAAACAGAACTGCCTGTGTGATTAGAAACTACATTCACCCCATAATCTGCTGCATTTAAGTCAAGCCATGGTATTTATTCTGTGAATGTCCCGCAATATTTGAAGTAAAGAGATAGCTGTGATATTTTTTCAGAGACCAGTGAAGCACACTATGTGGGGATGCATAAAGCAAGGGCAGTTGCACTGCACACGATGCTCAACATAAGCTGTATTGCCTTTAAACATTTTGGTTTGAGTTGAAAAACTGCCAAGAGTGACTTGGCTGTGTTTTTGTATAAAAACGTTTTTTTTTTTTTTTTTGGGGGGGGGGGGGGTTATATAAAAAGTGGCATGGCTGTTTTATACAGATACATGAATGCATTTTGAGTGGTTCAGTGCCATCTGTGGTAGGTGAGTGATGAAACCCTTCCAACCACACGCTTCCACCTCGTGTCTGCAAGTCCCATCACCAACTACTTATAGGAGTTCATGCAAATCATGTTGTTTTTGGTGTCCCATAGCGGCCCAGATTTGATGGTTGACTTATTACGTAACACAGAATAAGGCAAAATGTACATTTAAATAACACTATCACGGCCTTCCTTTAGCAGATATGAGACCATCGTGGATTCACTGAAAACACTGAAATCTTTTTTTTTTGTACTGTACAATGTAGGTTAGGGGGCCTAACACCTAGATTTCAATTTGTAAAGTGCAGACAGAAAGCCTCATGGGTATTAACATCATTACCCTCATAACTGTGGACATTTTGGCTTATGTGCAGCAAAGGAAACACTTAGTACATTGCTTTATAATTGGATACCAGTGAACACGGTCTTTCTTTGGGACACTATATTGCTCCCTCAAGAGAATAGTGATGTCATAATTATGTCATAACAGGAAACATGTCCTGAAAAACATTGTGATTTCTTTGGGAAACGTGGAAAGGTGTGAAGGTGTGGGGATGTGCCTGAGACTATAGTGCCTAAAAGGTATTGCAAGCACAATCAAAAGTAAAATACAAGTTAACTTGCACATAATGAAATGGGAGAATCAAGACTTCTGCGTATGTAATTAGTTACCCATATATTTTACTAAAATAGTCAGACTCAAAATTTGAAAGTTATTTGTAGGGCCTCTATGCTTGGAAACAAAAATGCAAAAATAAATAAATAAATAAATATATATATATATATATATATATATATATATATATATATATATATATATATATATATAGCCTCATGATGGGATTGCATAATAAATTATGTATCTCTAACTCATAAAACCTGATTTTCATTGGTCATAATTTAAGATGTACAAAGTAATAAATGGGAAGATTAAAAAATACAGTCTTTAATAAATGTAGAGTATTTAACTAAACAGAAAAAATGTGTTTTATTATTATTTTATTAAAGAGAAGCTGTAATTTAAGGAAGTTTTTATTCCTAGTAAAAACTTGGACTTTTTCCTTTATTTCTATTAGAATCTGTACCTGTTCTTAGTTCCTCTGTTTAAGAAAAAGAATCTTGAAAAAAGAATTCTAAATGAAAATAATTATATTTACAAACCTGTACATGTATGCCCAATTTGCAGGCTGTTATAATCTCCCTCACTCTGTCTCCCCATGCTATGCAGTGTTTTTATGTGATCTAAAGAGACATGTCAAGGCTGGCGTCTTTTTACCACAGAGATGTGCTGTCAGTGTTAAATCTGGAACTCCCAGTGCTCCCAGTGCCTATGTATAAGTTCCCAGCACACCAGACAGTGCTGGAAGCCTGAAACTGGGCAACAGCCGCCGGTACAGTAACAAAGAGGTATTTTAAAGTGACATTCTGCTCTTTTTTTTTCTGAAAAATACATAGATAATACCTGAAGGAAAAAGGAAAGGTGTTCTAACTCAATGGCCATATCAATTCTGGCTTGTATGTTCACACAACTTGTTACACTCCCTACGCCGCTCTCTCTTTACTTCTTCGCTGCTGTATGGCATGAGCACAAATGTGTATTATGGCTGCATGATAATGTACAGTTGTTAAAGTAATTCCTTCTTTACAGTCTGAAATACACAGTATTACAGTATTCTTAATGTTAACATGTTTTGTACAGTTTTGAACAAACCTCTATTCCTGCATGTTTAAAAAACAAATCATTAATGTCATATTTTGTATGCATATGTATATGTGAGACAGAAAATATAGTTTTGATGTATACATTGTCTAAAAATGTACATGTAATTTGACACATTAAACCAGAATTGTAGCATTATTTGTCATCAGTCTCCACTAAGCATAAAAAAATATTTAATATTTTATATTCTTTGCAGCCTTCATATGAACACAGTATTGCTGTTTTTATTTATTTTTATTTGCATTATTTTAAATTATTACATAATTATTTTTGTACTATTTTTGTAAAAAAAAAAAATGTTTAATTTGGAACGATTGCAATTTGTTACATTGTTGACACATTTTTGTTTCTGTGTGACACTGACAATAATATAACTAGTCGGAATGTTTGGCATTCATTTTTGTCCCATCTGCTACTACTTACTTACTGCATATTTAGTTGGTCCAAATTCAGGGCAAAAAGCCATAACATTAAATTATTGCATTTATCCTTTTCCAAAATCCGTTGAGAATATAAAAAGCTTAGATTAGTGTAAATTGTTGAAAATTATTATTTTTATAATATCACTATTTACAATTTCACTGAAAATACACTCTTACACAGAAAAGGGCTTGAATCCCTAAAGCCATATTGGCACACAGACGATACCATTTTGCATAATGAAATTAACAATCCCACGCACTTGGAGTGATTAAATTCTAAACTTATTTCTGGGTCATCCGACTCTTAAATATGTTGTGTGTGTGTGTATATATATATATACACACACACACACACACAACATATATATATATATATATATATATATATACACGCTCACTGTCCACTTTATTAGGTACACCTGTTCAACTGCTTGTTAACACAAATAGCTAATCAGCCAATCACATGGCAGCAACTCAATGCTTTTAGGCATGTGTTGATGTCAGAGGTCAGAGTAGAATGGGCAGACTGGTTCGAGATGACAGAAAGGCAACAGTAACTCAAATAACTACTCGTTACAACCAAGGTATGCAGAATACCATCTCTGAACGCACAACACGTCGAACCTTGAAGCAGATGGGCTACAGCAGCAGAAGACATTACCGGGTGACACTCCTGTCAGCTAAAAACAGGAAACTGACACTACAATTGGCACAGGCTCACCAAAATTGGACAATGGAAGACTGGAAGAACGTCACCTGGTCTGATGAGTCTCGATTCCAGCTGCGACATTCAGATGGCAGGATCAGACTTTGGCATAAACAACATGAAAGCATAGATCCATCCTGCCTTGTATCAGCGGTTCAGGCTGGTGGTGATGGTGGTGCAATGCTGTGGGGGACATTTTCTTGGCACACTTTGGGCCCCCTAGTACCAATTGAGCATTGTTTAAACATGACAGCCTACCTTAGTATTGTTGCTGACCATGTCCATCCATTTATGACCACAGTGTACCCATAGTCTAATGGTTACTTCCAGCAGGATAATGCACCATGTCACAAAGCTCACATCATCTCAAACTGAATTCTTGAACATGACAATAAGCTCACTGTACTCCAATGGCCTCCACAGTCAACATATCTCAATCCAATTGAGCACCATTAGAAAGTTGTGGAATGGGGCATTCGCATCATGGATGTGCAGCCGACAAATCTGCAGCAACCACGTGATGCCATCATGTCCATATGGACCAAAATCTCTGAGGAATGTTTCCAGCACCTTGTAGAAAGTATGCCACGAAGAACGAAGGCAGTTCTGAAGGCAAAGGGGTTCCAACCTGGTACTAGCAAGGCGTACCTAATAAAGTGGCCAGTGAGTGTATATATATATATATATATATATATATACAGGTGAGGCCAAGCCATTTTGCACAGTGTCACATTAAAATATTATACAGGGCTCAGGTGACTGCAGTGAGTGACTCCAGAAAAACAGGAAAAAAATGCATGACTTTTCCTTAAATGAACCTCTATAGAACACACAGTGCTTTAATACAACCTTTATTATTTATAAATATGAAGTTTCATTATTTATAGCAAAGGATGTGAAACGTTATCCTTGAGAGAAAACAGCGCTAAAGTTCTCTCTGCAACGTTACTTAAGTACCGTTCACACAATAAACTTTCAGTTGTACTGAGCACATAAACTTTAATCTGTAACTTGGTTCTTTAAAGCTTGCTGCATTTTAATGTACCCTTGGGCATTGTGACCTTGTTAAATGTTAATTGATGTCCATATGAAGGCCGGACTTTTCCATCTTACAAAGTATTTTTGCACTTGTTTCTGTGATGAAGAGCTTTAATTCAGTGCAGTATAATTACTTTTCAATCAATAGGAGCCATTTCAAATTGAACTCAAGGTTCCACCTAATAATAGTATTGTGCTTTAATTCAAGTATGTTACTAATCAATATGCTAAACACACCTACCAATAAAACCAGAGGAAGGGGGATTTGGCTGTATCTTCTCGTTGCTGTTTTCTTGAATGATTTTCCACAGTTCCCACGTAAACTTTGGGTGAAGAATATAAAACGGCTGGTCTGGATTCTTTTTACGATGTTGCTCATATGGGGGGAACAGATTGTAGTCTGGTTTATGGTACCACTGAAATAACACAAGATATGGTCAGAAGAATACAATCAGATATTTTCTGGGTCACACAGTGGAGTGGAAATTAATTGGATATGAAAGAAATCTACTTAAAGAATGACAACATTAATTATAAGAAACACTAGTTAACCATTAATGTAACTTCGAACACGGCGTATTTTCCTGCCTATTTTAAATGGTCGAATATTCAGCCAGGCATGAGGACGCTGACCTTTAGCAAGTTAATTAAATTACACACAACCTTATTTACATTAGGATCAACACGTGTTTAACAAATAAATTGTAATTGACAGCAATGAAGATGAGATTTTTTTCCACTGAAGACATGAGTTCTGTAGAAGATGGTAGTTTTTTGGTGACCAAAAATATGTCAAGTTGCCAAGACTTTTGTAGAGTGTAGCTGCATGTATCCGGTAGGCAGCTGAATGCTAAAGTATGGTTTCATAAGCTTTCTTCAGAAGGAAATATGCTCCCTACCTCATAAATATGTTACCTTACTCTACCCTACAGTCTATAAATTTAGTGTGCTTAAGGAAGCATGTGGAAACATAGTTTGAGCAGGCTTATACCCCTCCACTCTTGACAAGCCACACCGGCTATATCATGCTTGAAAATAAAATACATAAATGTGGGTTGAACATAAAGTTGTATTTTATTGCAGACCACAAACTGTTAATATATAACATAGCAATCAGTGTTGGTCCAAAGATCTCAGATGATTAGGCTTTATATTAAGTTCTTATGTATATGTATACTGAGCACAATATCTTACCATGTGGAGATCTGCATAGTATGGCGAAGGATCCCAAGCAACTAAAGTGACATCTTTGTACAGGGAGCTGTCCTCGAAGTGATGGATTGGGTTGGTAAGAATCTGGGATTACAGAAATTAAGCATTGTTTGTATACTGTGGTGATGAATGTAGATGCCAGACAACTAAACCAGATATGAGTGTTCCAGGTCTCTATAGCTCATCAAAATAAGGTAAATATTTACAGTTGGAAAAGTATATATTGTTCTTTTTTATCACTAGTTTTAAAATCGTGTTACAGTGAAGGAAGAAAATATTTGATCCTCTGCTGATTTTGTACGTTTGCCCACTGACAAAGACACGATCAGTCTATAATTTTATAGTAGATTTGAACAGTGACAGAATAACAATAAAAAAACCCAGAACAACGCATTTCAAATAAGTTATAAATTGATTTGCATTCTACTCAGTAAAATAAGTATTTGATTCCCGTATCAATCAGCAAGATGTCTGACTCCCAGGTGTCTTTTATACAGGTAATGAGCTGACATTAGGAGCACTCTCTAAAAGGGAAAACACCTGTCCACAGAAACAATCAATCAATCAATCAGATTCCAAACTCTCCACCATGGCCAAGACCAAAGAGCTGTCCAAGGATACCAAGGACAAGATTGTAGACCTACACAAGGCTGCAATGGGCTACAAGACCATCGCCAAGCAGCTTGGTGAGAAGGTCACAACAGTTGGTGTGATTATTCGCAAATGGAAAAAACGCAAAATAACTGTCAATTTCCCTCGGTCTGGGGCTCCATGCAAGATTTCACCTCGTGGAGTTTCAATGACCATGAGAACTATATGGAATCATCCCAGAACTACATGGGAGGATCTTGTCAATGATATCAAGGCAGCTGGGACCATAGTCACCAAGAAAACAATTTGTAACACACTACGGCGTAAAGGACTGGAATCCTGCAGCGCACGCAAGGTCACCCTGCTCAAGAAAGCACATGTACAGGCTCGTCTGAAGTTTGCCAGGAGAACTGGGTGAATGTGTTGTGGTCAGATAAGATCGAGCTATTTGGCATTAACTCAACTCACCGTGTTTGGAGGAGGAGGAATGCTGCCTGTGACCCCTAGAACACCATCTGGACTGTCAAACATAGAGGTGGAAACATTATGCTTTGGGGGTGTTTTTCTTCTAAGTGGATAGGACAACTTCACCACATCAAAGGGATGATGGATGGGGAAATGTACTGTCAAATCTTGGGTGAGAACTTCTTTCCCTCAGCCGTCATGAATGGGTATTCTAGCATGACAATGACCTAAAACACACGGCCAAGGCAACAAAGGAGTGGCTCAAGAAGAAGCATATTAAGGTCCTGGAGTGGCATAGCCAGTCTCCAGACCTTAATCCAACAGAAAATCTGTGGAGGGAGCTGAAGGTTCAAGTTGACAAATGTCAGCCTCGAAACCTTAATGACTTGGAGAGGATTTGCAAAGAGGAGTGGGACAAAATCCCTCCTGAGATGTGTGCAAACCTGGTGGCCAACTACAAGAAACGTCTGACCTACAAGATAATGCAAATCATCATTCGGAATAACAGACTGGCTACATGTTGTAATTATGGCACTATATTCTTCTCCAACTGCTAGAGTCGTAGGAACTAACTTATGCTCAAATTGGTTTGAGCTGCAAAATGGAACTAGACAGGGATGTCCTCTCTCTCCTATCTTATACATCTTATCTCTAGAACCGTTTGCCATTAATATTAGAAAAAACGAAAACATTAAGGGGCTTCACTTGAGAAATGGAGATTTAAAGATAGCTCTATACGCAGATGACGTGATAGTTACTTTGACAAATCCGCTAGTTTCCATGGAAGCTTTTATGCAAGAAGTTAATAAATACAGCTATGTCTCCAATTATAAATTAAACTGGGATAAGACTGTTGCTCAGTTTATTAATATTGATAAATAAAAAACAGAGATAATTCAACAGAACTTTCAAATTACAGAAACTAGAGAAGATTACACATATCTAGGTATCAAAATTCCTAGACAAATTAATACAATTATGGAGATTAACTAAATTACTAAAAGAGTGGAAACACCTTGAATTCACATGGTGGGGCCGTATTAACATCATCAAATCTTACATCCTACCTAAATGGATATACCTCTTTAGAATGATACCACTGACTATTCCCCCAAGTTGGTTAGCAATACTCCAAACAAACTTCCAAAATTTTGTTTGGAAAGGCACCAGACCAAGAATTAGCAAAAACATATTAACCCTTAAAACTTCTAAGGGAGGTACAGGTTTCCCCCTGATTAAACAATATTATGAGGCTAGCCTACTGCTACATATAGCTAAGACCCAATCAGATAGTTATTTAGAACAAGGATGGTTTAAAATTGAATCTGAGGCTTGCAGGAGGAAGAATTTAAATTCCATTATATGGCAGATTAAATCTTTTGAAACAAATAAGACTACTAAAGAGGAAAACATGATTCTAACTAAAATAATTCCAGCATGGTATGTAATAAGGAATAAGATTGGTCTAAAGGACAAATTAATTAAATCTTTGAAAATACATATACTTGAATCTGTTATTGAAGATATTACACTTACAGAGTGGGAACAAGCTGGGATTATTTTCTTAGATGATTTATTAATAGAGGAGAAGATCATGCCCTTTATAACTTTAAATCTCCAATACAACCTCTCTAACAGAAATATTTTTAAATATTTTAGGATAAAAAATTGTCTAAAAAATCATCTGGATTTCTCTGGGGGAGAACTAAAAGATGAAATCGCTAAAATATTTCAAAAACCTGATGTTAAAAGACATATGCTAAATGTGTCAAATGCATTACTTTAAAAGACTCCCCATCACCATCAAATGTCAATATTTCGAAGTGGGAGAAGGACTTGAATACTTTGATATCATTAGAAGATTGGCACTTATCATTTATTAAACTTACCAAATGGGTTCATGATCTATCTCTTGTTGAAGCACATTATAAAGTTATTAATAGATGGTATTACGTACCTACCACTTTAGCTCGGATGTTTCCCGCCACAAATAACATTTGTTGGCGTTGTGAGGAATCTTGTGGTTCATACCTACATATTTGGTGGGGATGTAAAAAATTGATAACATTTTGGAATAGAGTTATAAAATACTTGAAGACTGTAGCTAACATTAGTATTCCTAGCACCCCTATATCAGTTCTATTACACTTATCTTGGCCTACAATGTCCCAACCGAAAATGGCCCTTGCAATCCACAGCTGTGTGGCAGTAAAAAAAATTATCGCCAGAGAGTGGAAACAGAATGGAGATTTTGAATGGACTAAATTTAAGAAACAATTAAAATGGAATTAGGGGTGTGTAGGAATAACTCCACATCATTAAAAAAACATCGGATTTGGGAAAGTTGTTTGACTATGATATCATAACATCTAGTCTTCTTTCTTATAATAATTAGCCCCTGGACTAATCAGCTGAAACAATTCTCCCCCCAGAGAGAAAAAATCTTTAACGACCAACGAGTAAGACTCTATCTATTTACCTATTTCCTGTTTTTTCCATCAACACAATTTGTTATATGTTTCTCTACCTCATGGGTATGGTAGTAAAGTCAAGATAAAGTTGGAGACACCGTATGATTAAGAGCTTTATATACTTTATATGCTATATTATATATTTGGGGTTATTCCCCGTAAATACCCGAGTATGAGGAATTTTTATTAGTCTTTTATGTAATATATGTTTGTTTTGTCTTTTTTTACTGTATTGTTTTTTTCTATAAAATTTAATAAAGAATATATTTAAAAACAAGATAATGCAAATCAATTTATAACTTATTTCAAATGTGTTATTCTGGATTTGTTGTTGTTATTCTGTCTTTTCAAATAAACCCACCATTAACATTATAGACTGATTATGTCTTTGTCAGTGGGCAAACGTACAAAATTAGCAGGGGATCAAATAATTTTTTCCTTCACTGTACAGTGTTTATAATATTTGAATAATTCCCTCTGATTCTTCTGGTTTGTATTTTGTCACCTTAATGTATTTAGTTTCTGTTAATTTGGCTTCACAGTAAAATCAGTACTGACTTCTCTTTCCATGTCAAACAATGGGTAGCCTTATAGAGTCTTGGTTTATCACAAATGGGCAATTTTCTTGTCTTTACCACTGAACCGTAAAAGACCTCACTTTTCAGTAATAACTTGAATGGTATGATTTGTATCCATATTTTAAAATTTCAGTCAGTGTATTTAAAATACAATATTGGCTAAAATGTTCTTGTTTCTTAAATAAAGCAAATTATCGCCTGATACACATCATACAGTGCCTGTGAAAGATTAACAAATAAGCAGGTTTTTTGCTTCAAAATAGGTACATAATGCGGAAAATGCAGATGTGAGGGAGCATTACAACAGACATTTCTAACATGTTTGTTAAATGTATTCCATCGTAGGTGGGTATGATTAGAAACAGGCCTCAGATCTGCTTTATTTGATTGTCATTAATAATGGACAATGTGCAAAGCAGTGGCCACATGGAGTCAGTATTGTTCCATCATACAACACAGCTGATCATTTTACAGTCTTCTATACAATTGTATCAATATATTTTATTTATTAATAAATGTAACAGGTACGAAAACAAGACTAGAAAAAGGTTTTTCACTTTAAAGCAATGCCACACAGCCTGATAATGATAATATGATAATAGGTTTTGCTAAGGGATTATCATTAGACTTTAGAAGGATTTTTTCCCCTAGCTTGTTGCAAAATTGAAAGGGGTTCAAACTGGATTTTTTTGCCTTCTTTTGGATCAATGGAAATTAACAGATGCGGGAAAGGCTGAACTTGATGGACGCGTGTCCTTTTTTCAGCCTATGTAACTATGTAATTATTTTGAGGATGATTAGATATGTTACAGATAAAAAGGTAGGTCTGTGTCAGTATCCCAGTGAAGTAACGTACCACGAGCTAGCGTCTTCCCCTAATGATTTTATGCTTGGGGGTATATTTTCAAAAGCCGTTTGTGTATTGACTGTTATCTGCAGCCAGGTTTCACCGGCTTTTACATCTGAAATTTTACAGCTGCCACTTCTACAGAGAAAATAATAAGCAGCTATTGCTGTTAGCAATCACACTCCTATCAATTTTGTCCAATTATGGTGTGTTATTTACTTTTAATAAACGTGTGGTTAACACACCAACATTTGACAAAAAAATACAATAACAATATTAATTTATATATGATTGTTGACAGCAATCACACTCCTATCATGCCCAGCCAACCAGTACATGCTGGTACATGCTGAAATCTGGGTATGCCTGAGATTGCTGTTAACAATCATAATATATATATATATATATATATATATATATATTAACATTGTTAATGTGGGGATGTGGGATTTTTTATTATTTATAAAGGTGGGGGGGGGGTCGTTTTTGGTTTCGGCTAAGTGAACCCTTAATTTTCAGTTTTGGTCCAGAATTTTCATTTCAGTGTATCCCTAGGATAAATAGAACTATTTCATTTTTACTTATCCAGAATCCTGAATTTGTAGTCACAAAACTTTCTAGGCCCAGAAATGAGTGAGAGGAAAAGTAAAGGTTTAGTGTCATTTACTTTATTTTAATCTGCACATTTTATCAAAGGCCATATTTTCTCACAGTGAAAAATTAGTCCGGCCCTCGCACGTATATAATTCTGATGAAGTGGCCCACTGCAGAAAAAACTTGGACACCCCTGATCTATTACAAAAGATATGTAAATCACACTAAAAAAGGTAAAAATATTGTCTCAATTGAAATCATTTCTTCAAAAAGCTTTTTTTTAACTGTACCACAAACGGCACTCACTATACATTTCAAATGATGGGTAAATTACACTGAGCTACACATATATTTGAACATAAAAGGAGCTGTATATGTAATCAAGCCATTGTATAACATACATCACAGAAAGACACGCTACAATCAAGTGTATTTTTATATTCCTGCTTCATAATGATAGGCTGCCTGTTGCTACGGGTGAGTTTCACTTGACAGGTACTTGGGATCTTTTTCCTATTCACCAGGCCCTAAACCACCTCCTTTAATACCAGTTTACTGCTGGCATTGGGGCGAGACAGGTGATAGATTAGAAATGATTCGACAGATTATCTATTTTAGGGAATCGTGCATAATGTGTAGCTTGTATGGGGACATTTCTTAATTTCATTATCCAGGGAGATCTATCTACAGTAAGGTACTACAGCTTTTCTTGTGGCAGTAGCTAACTAGGGTTGGCAAGTCATAATGTATACTGATATCATGAACTTTACATATTTAACTTACCTTCAAACACCCTCCCCCCTGTTCAGGGAACAGATCCCTGAATGGCAGAAGGGTACATAAGAGTGTTGTGTATATTCTTCCATTAGTTAAAACTCTGAAAAATCATGTATCTTAAGAACATCAGGTACAAACAGTGGGCTGAAAAGAGTTGCAAAACATCATAGAAAAGATGACAAAATGTGGACAAAAAATATTTACATCCATATCTGCATTGCCCACCAGTGAATTTTGCAGTCCCCCAAATCCAAATTATAATTTTGCACAATCGTATCCTTATACAGTAGCTAGGGCTCTTCTGTTCACCTTAAGTATGTTGTATAATGGGAGAGCACCACTTTATAAAACACCTTGATTTAAGCCTGTCCTGTAAGTGCGTTTGCTGGCATCTAGACTATTGTAGACCATTCTTCTCTTTACATACGATTATTCTTTTCACACTAAGTACAAACAGAACAAAAAGCTTACCTGAGAATTTATAATCCGCATGGTGGTTTTGTTTCCAACATCTTTTTCATAATTACGTGTTGGGGCAGAATTAAACCTTAGCACAGCATCATGTGCATCTGAATATACAAAAAGATAAATATAAACTTGTAAAGCACTTAAGTGAGTGAAAAGTAATAAAATTAGAAAGCATGGGAACACAAGCACAGTGCATGATTTCCATTAACCCCCTTCAATGCTTAATGAACTGGCAATGCATCAGTATAATCCATTAACGACAGCTGTGATAGTCATACTGAGCTAGCTGCACTCATAATATACAAAAATCCTACTCAAAATAAACACAGCTTGTTAAAAGAAAGTAACACTAAAAATATACATAACTCTTTGAATAAGGCAAAACACAAGTATTATTGTTACTTAAGACAAGGAAAAAGGAGCAGATATTTTATGTGGCTGACATTTATGAAAGCTAGTCGATCTACTGAAGGGCACAGCAAGGTACTTGTGTTGGACGCTTGTTACTTTGCCAAAAATCTGTTACTGGCATCCAGTATTTTAGATTTTCCACAAATGGAACATTAGCTTTTATGGGCCTCATTCGCTCAACTGTGAGTTTGTAGATGAGATCAATTATTCTAGCTTATACTGTAGCCTTCACCATGCATTATGAAGGAAGGTCCAAACTAATGACATTTTCCTGCCAAAAGACCAGGATATTCGCATATAATATTTCGTTTTCTTGAAGATCATCTCACCAATTTAATTATGCTTTACACAGGGCATTCAATGATACACAAGTCAGAGAATGGAAATTCTTTTGTTTTGATGTAAACTATCCCCTAAACAGTGAGGTCAGCAATGTCATCCATGGCAGCAGGTTCCGGCCTTTTTATAATACGTGATGATCTCAACATCTCACTGTTTCATTGAGAAACAAAATGAAAATATATAGAAACCAGGATAAAGAGCCGATGTTTATGAACAGAATTTCATTTATAAAGCAGGATGAGGTTAAGGAGAATAATTCTAAAACAGACTGCGGATTTGGAGAAGAAGGTATTCTCTTAATGATCTGGTAGATGTAAATATTCAGGTCAATATTCATAGTCTGGGAGGTGATTATATTTGTAGAACTGTATAATATCCTACACCGATAGCTAAGCTTTACACAGAGAATACACAGATACAGATACTTTTCAGAAATTAGAAACACACACTGCAGTCATGTGAAAAGCCCTGCAGAAGTTTCCCTTCATGGATTTTTTTAATTAGTTATCTCATTGTTTTAAATATATTTAGCAAATCACATCCGTTGTGTTCGCTTAACATATAAAGTTTAAGGAAAACAAATAAGTACAACTGTTCAGGTTCACGCCACAAATTATAGGACATTATTATTTCTATTATTTGAAACTCTCTGTTTCTAGTATAGGGGCATCATAATGTGTAGGAAACCAGCTACAACTCATGTTATTGAAATTTCAGCTCTCCAATTTAATGAAGATAAACTGTATTGTACAATCAAAATGCTATAGCTGGGAGTGTATTCCAGTTTACTTCTGGAAATGTATTCTCTTAAGAAGATCAAAATAAGAAGTAGACCACGGGTTGTCAACCTTCGGCTCTCCAGGTGTTGTGGACTACATCTCCCATAATGCTCTTACAGTGATAATGCTGGCAAAGCATCAAGGGAGATGTAGTCCACAACACCTGGAGAGCCGAAGGTTGCCTACCCCTGGCGTAGACCATACTAATGCATCACCACTGGCAAGGAATCTCAGAACATTACAAATATTTTTAGCCATATTAAAAGGAAGTATTCTTCTGCACACTAACAGATTTACAATACATTCTTCAAAGAAGCACTCTGAATTTAAACATCTTTACACCATATGCATAAAGAGACCAAAAGCAGAAGATGCTTGGCTCAATCGCCTAATTATACAGTAATGGTAATGTGGAGAAA
This sequence comes from Spea bombifrons, assembly GCF_027358695.1. NCBI lineage: Eukaryota > Metazoa > Chordata > Amphibia > Anura > Pelobatidae > Spea > Spea bombifrons. Next base: position 88,873,258 of record NC_071088.1, on the reverse strand, counting down.
ATGCCTGGTTTGTGATGACCATACAAAAACTACATACAACCGAAAACAATATCTACTAGGGGATTCAAAAATATGCGTAGACTATTAGTTCAAGTAAATTTACATATTTTTACATGTACATTTTGGACCATACAAACATGTAAGCGACCTTAAAACTCCTACTGCTTAGAGCGATAAGTACATTAAACAGAAATACATTGCTCTCCCTGTTCACCTAAGGAAAAAGTTAAACTCCAGCTGAAGTCATTGAAGCAGCATTTAATTCCACATATCCTAGCAAAACATTATTGTTCAAACAGCATTCATGTGCAATAAGCATATTGAGGTATGCTCCCTGCTTTCAGTAGAAGCAGCTGGGGATAGAGTTAAATTATTAGCTTGCATTAAATTAAAAATGGACACCCATATGCATGAACCATGAAAACATGAATAACAGAGAATAACATCTGTGCCTAGAGCCAAACAGGTAGTTGCTCACATAATAAATGTTTATCATCAGATAAATGGTTGCACACTTATCATTAGTTATTAATTATGTTTCTAGCAAAATGGGAGTACATAATCATGACTGATTAATGATTAATTAATGATTTATTTATGTTTATATCTCAGTCTACCATTTGTTAAATATTGTATAAGGCAATATTTATTACAGGCACTCATTCACACTCCTGGCAGACGTTAAATAACTTTTTTAAATGTCCTTCAATCTGCTGACTGTGTTGATTTAAAAAAATGATCTGTCCATGTCTTCTTGAATTTATTTACCATTGCTTCCCAGCATCTCAGCACAATAAAAATAGGTCCTGAGCTATTTTTTATTCACAGACCCTCGCTTGTATATACATGCTATTGTTTGAAGATGTCACTTCTGATCTGATCACAAAGCAATTGATTTAAACTGTTTCCAGCAAGCATTTTCCCACTTGCATACTTCACTTCGTAAGTACAGATATTTCTTAGAAAATAACTTTAGTTAGTGTATTGCCAGCAAGTATCAACGGATGCTAACACACATTGACAAAGCATGAAAGATTGTGGTTTATCTCTTTTTGCCGCATCTGATTCAAAACACAGTAAAGGACGGCCATTAAATTATGCAGCACATGCAAGTAAATGTAATCAATTGTGGTGTTCTTGTATCATCGATAAGATACATAGTTTCGTCAGCCATAGGAGAATCAGAAACCATGGTGGGATAAAATAATTTTGTCTACTACCCATCCTGTGACTATTCTGTTTTCTATCCTTTACAATATTGAGATTACACTTTTATTGAAACAATTTTTCTTTTAGTATATTTTGACCTAAATATATCCGCTTATACACACGGTGAAACAAATCTTTTGTACAGTTTTACACAAGGGTGACCACACTCAATCTGCCTCAATCCAGAACAGTGCAGTGTCCCAGAATCATAGCTCTCAGCAGAGCTTGTATCCGGCGGCGGCACTTTACAATGAAAATTTCTCAGTGGACAAGCTCAATTTTTTTCAGGTGGATGTAAAGTTGATGTCTGTCTCAAAAAATAGTTGAGCCCGCCTGTTCAATAATTGTTGTTGGCAGCTCCAGCACCACTTAATAATGTTTGTGGGCAGCAGGAGCCAAATAATCAAGGTGACGGGTTGTTTGGGACAAGGTTGTAAATGGGAGGCTGTTTTTTGGGACATGGCAATTGGAAGCTGTTGGGGGACAAGGTTGGCAATGGGAAAAGTTCAGGGGCAATGTTAGCAATGGGCAGCTGTTTAGGGACAAAGGTGGCACTGGGAAGCTGCTTGGGGCAAAGATGTCACTGTTACGATGTTTGGGGAGAAAGATGACAATGATTGGCTGTTTGTAGACAAAGTTGGCACTGGCAAGTGACAAGCTGTTTGGGGCAAAGATGACACTGGGAAGCTGTTTGAGGACAGGGTAGCAGACGCAAGCTATTTGGGCACAACATTGTGTCAGGACTTACCCTCATGGCCGTCCCACGCTGCTCTGGTCCCATTACCCTTTGAGGTCTACTGCAGCCGGACTCCCTCTGGTGACCTTCCCGTCCCGCCACAAATTTTCTGAGGTAGTGGGCACCAGCTCCCAACCCGCTACCTCGCAGCCCTTGAGGAAGACCACACGCCTCCCTGTCACGTGATCGCTACTCACACTCTGGTGACCTCACATAACCTCACATACCTCCTTTTTGCTCTAGGTTGCCTATATTAGCTCTGCACCTTCATTCTCTTAGTACCCTTGGTTGGTGTAAGTTTGTGCTCCTGCTTGATTTTGATGTGTTTAACATGTTTTGACCTGGCTTGCCCTTGACTTCGCTTATTGGTTCCTGATTTGGCTCCGCTCCTGGTTCTGTTGACCTGGCTTGTTATGACTTGGCTTCTAGATTCTGATTCGGCTCTGATATTGTCCTCTGATTCTGACCCGGCTCACTTGACCTTGTCTCCTGCGGTTCTCCTGCCTGGCCTGGCCTACCCTGCTTTGTGGGATCCTTTTCTACAGACATTACACATTGGCACTGTTAAGCTGTTTGGGGCCGTATATGTGACTGGGAAGCTGGGGACAAATATTGCGTATACTTGCCATATGACCTGTCTTTTGTGGGACAGACACAATTTTGTGCACTCATAAGCCACCAGCTCACAGAAAGTAACCATCAGTAGCATGTAATTTAGTGGACTTTAGTAATGACAACTGTCATAATAATAACAATAATAATAAAATATTACATTAAAAAGGTATATTTTTAATGATAAAATATATATGTAATACTTTCTTTCTTACCCCATCTCTGTCTGGCAAATATACATATATTTTCTCTCTGTGGCACATTTATATTTGTTGTAGGGCACCTTACATTTTTTTTTGTTACCCAGTTCATTAATATCGCATACATTCATGACCCTATTCATGTGCTTACTGCAGTGGGAGATCAGGCTAATGGCTGATTGTTTGTTAGGGCTGCTGGCGCGAACACTGTTAAGCCATTACATAAGGAATGCATGATCGTGCATTCACTGCTGATCACACACATTTCAATCCCCAATGAAAATCTATGGAGACTTGCTTTGTGATCACAGTGTGATTTGTGCAGGGGAATCGAGCATTTTTTGCACATCTTTCTCCACAAATCTATCTGCATTATTTTGGCCTCTTGTGCACTTCCGCAAAAGGCAGAGCCGCAGGGACAACCTCTCCTTTGTTCCTCCTACTGGGGAAGAGGGTGTTCCTGGATGCTCTGCCCTTTAGTGGAAGTTGCATACTGTGGGGGAGCCTGGGAGGCAGGAGTGTAGCAGGTCAAGTAACGTAAGGTTTCATGACCCTATGGTTAAACACGAGACAGCTCACAGCCAGAGAGAAAGCTGTGTATGTGTGTGTGTATTGGCATGTATGTGTAAGTGTTGGTTAGTGAACATGGATCTGTATGTGTGAGCATGGATTTGTATGTGCAAATGTATGTGAACATGTATGAGTGTGTGTTTGAGGATGAATATGTTTGTGTAAGCATGGTGTGCGTGAGTGTGTATGTGTGTGAATGAGGATGGATGTATATGTGTGTGAGCAGAGATGTGTATGTGTGTGTATATGAACATGAATGTTTAAGTGTTTATGTGTTAGCATGGATGTAACAGTGTTTGTGTGCAAGCATGAATGTATGCGTTTATGTGTAAGTGTGTGACTTTGAGCATGGATGTATGTGTAAGCATGGATATGTGTTTATGTGTGAGCATGGATCTGTATGTGTGTGAGTTTGAGCATGGATGTGTGTGTGAGCATGGATCTGTATGAGTATGGATACATTTGTGCGTGAGCATGGCAGCACAGTACCTTGGCCCAGCCCTGTATTTACTTCCTACCCAGCTAGTGCCTATGTGCATTGAAAGGAAAACAGTTACCCAATGAGTATAAATCATTTAGCCTATATGATCAAAACACTAAATGTCTTGGACATTCAAATCTAAGCATTTGTATTTTAAATCGAGCTGTGACTTTGAATGAATTATGTATACTTCATGTGTACTAAAACACAGTATAACAGAATGTGAGGTAAACCGGATATCTGAACCTTAGCTTGTTTTTCTGTAGCCTTTCAAGCTCCCTGATAATGATGGCAGCTCTAATCTATCACAGGCATTTAAGAGTGACTCATTTGTGTCAAGCGGAAAAAAAATAGATGCAAAAGTGCACATCCGGAGAAACCTCTAGATAGGATGATTACTTGCTTCTTGCCCAGTGAGATATTTAGGTGTTCCAAAAACCATTTGGACACAATCAAATGGCAAACAAATTACAGTTTGGGTTGCGGCTTCCTTAAGGCTAAATGACAGGATTCTTTTATATGACTTATAATAAAGGTAGTAGAAATGATAAGCATTCAGGGCATGCGCATATCTGCAGCACTCACTGTGACACAGCTGCATAACATGCATATTGGATTTTGGGGTATAAAATGACTAGATAGAGTGGGAATTCAGACAGAATATGTTATATATAACATATTACGTATGCATTTTTGCTGTATAAAGTAACCTGGAATAGTTTCTTCATTTAGAAAAAAACTCAGTAAATTTAGAATTAGCTCTAAATTTCCTAAAAAATGTTTCCTGGGTCAGACTTCCTATGTGGTACATACAATTTACCTATACTACCGTCAGTTTGGTACACACTATTACTATTGTTATTGTTATCTGATGTTGTCTACAAGATAAGAGCCACCTGTGATTTGTGAGTGGAAGAGCCTAGGATATAATTCTAGCCTTGCCAGTTTTTAAAAAATTATTTGCTTTTCAAAGGCTGTGCGGGTCTTTGAGAGTTTTAATGGGGAGTGGGGTCAACTACCACACAGTTTTAAAGATATTCACACTTAAAACCAAGAAGGTCTAAAGTAAGAACCAACAATGCAAGGGAATTGATCAAAAAGGTCAACAACATGGGGGATGTTAACAGCACTGAACACAAGGAGAGTTCTGTGTTGCAGTTGAGAAAGAAGAATCAGAACATACAGAACCTCTGTGGAACCATGACTGCTTGGTCATGGTAGACAGATAGGAGACTAGAACGAAAGTCCAATAAATCTTCTATGAGTCAGCTTGATGATCTAATGTCTGTAAATTACATGTATATTAAATTAAATGTGTTACCCTTGGAATGTTAGCAGTTTAAATTCTTCAGCATTTTCCACATATACCTAAAATTGATGCCAGACCCCCCACGAACGGACAAAAACAAAGCAGCTCCGCTTCTATGTCTTGCATCTTCTTGTTCTTCTGTTTTCTTTTGTCCTCTGCACCTTTGCAGATATAACCTCCCGGCGAAGTTCCGCCAAAATTGGAAGGTCAGGTAGAGGATCTCACTGGAAACTCCGCTAGCTTGCCCTAAGAAAACCCTGTATAAATGTCCTTCAAAATGGGGGAGCTTCCCATGACGTCCTCTCCTCCTGATTGGTGGACCGGGGAGGTGTCATCAACGAAAGCTCCTCCATTTTGCCATAACATAACCTTGTGTCAACTTCTGCCAAAAGAGCTCCTGGAGAATCGGGAGAGGATGTCACTGGAAGCTCTGCCATTTTTGTGCTATAATAACCTCTAGACTGTAAGCTTGGTTGAGTCAAATTATTATGTTAGATACTACTTGTTATGTCCTGTCTACACTTTGTACAGGACTACGGAATATGGGGTTATATAAAACAATTTATAATATGTGTGAATTTCTGCCAAAATGGCATTGCTTCTGCCACATTGGAGGAAATTTGCTGGGAGGTTATGTCTGCAGAGATGTGGACGATGAAAGAAGAGAAAAAAGAGATAATAGAAGAGAGGAGAAAGGAGAACAAGAATGTGCTTAACAAGAAGATGCGAGACACGGATGCGAAAGTGGTCCAATTGCACATGTCTAATTTCTATGTAAACCGTGGTATTTTAAGTAGAACTTCAAACATGTAGTACCAATTGTGCTTAAGTCAATATACTATTATGCTTGCCTTGATGGCTACATGTATGTTGAGAAGCCATGACTCAGCATGAGGAAGAGCAACTGGCTGTCTTATGAATGTGCATATCAGTTCCTGTGGAAGAGATTTTAAAAACTACCATTGTTGTTGGGTTCAACAATGAAATAAACTTAAGTGATATTTATTGTAGCCAATAAAACAAAAAAAGGAATTTGCCAAAGGATAAAAAAATGTTAAACACTGTAGAATGTTGGATCTCAGCCCCACAAAAAAAGGATGGTAAAAAGAAAATAAAACATAAAAATTTGATTTGGCATATTATATGCCTTGAGAAGAAACCCCTTGGAGACCAGCCCCTGAAGCTATTTTTGCAGAAACAAATTTCGTGATTGGGGCTTTTTACAGCTGTGCAAGCACTTTTTTCTGTGGCTTTTCAATTTCATTAGCTTTTTCAATGCCCGAAGCAGGCCAAGAAATTGATATTTATTTTACAATCTTCAATAGAATAAAAACATTAAACACAGTCTTCTTTTTTACTTACAGTGTAAGCTATCAATCTGAGTGCTTTCATAGCAAGTTACATAAACAAGAACTGTAATTAGGAACTCTGGCTATGGTTTTCACCACACTATCATTTTAGATAAATATGTTATATGCATATTAGTGTGTTAGCTTAATCTTAAATCTTAGACTGTACTCAATGGAAACAGCAAACTTTACTTTAGAAAATCCCCCCCCCAACTGCTCCTTGTCACATGGGCCACATATTATGTGTGTGAGGTGCATAATGTAATAGAATTAGACTTCAGATTTGTACAAGTTGCAAATTTAACAAATTTGGTGATTTTGTAAATTTGTACAACTCTCAAAAAAATGTCCATCATTCCCCTTCTGCAATGATCCTATAGTGTTGTTTTCTTAGGTAGCAATGTATTTACCAAACCAATGACCAGTTTTACCTCTCTCTCCTAAGAATTAAAGTCACAGATGTGTAATAACTTTTCTTACATTTATTGTGATTTGTAAAACCAGAGAAAGCTGATTTTTTTAAATAATCTAGAATGCATGACTATCCCTTAATGGGGAATGTGGTTAGAAAATACTGAAGAGTATTACACGCCAAAGCCAGACTGATGTCTCACAATCATAAAAGAAGGTAAGTTAAAATAAAATGGTAATGAGTATTGCATAATGTTTGTGCACATCTTCTAATAGGCAGAACCAATGCTAATTGCTTAACCATGTGCCAACATTCCAATAAGACCCAAGTAAGATAAGTAAATAAATATTTACTGTAATGAAAATTGCTAGGCATAGCGGGTACTACAAAATGTTATGGTTTATTTACTATACAAATGTAAACTCATCAGTTTATCTATGCATATGGAGGGAAACAACCAGCAATGCATATGCATAAATGCCAATTTTCATCTAATTACAGGTGACCTACAACTGTTTAATGAAGAGAGCACTTTGTTTTGAGAAATCCAAGCATAAAGAAAAAAATAGGAGGCTCATGACAAGGATTTTGGAAATACTTAACAAATAGCAGCGACTAAAATAAAATACACTTATGCCAATATCTGCAAAATCTAAAAACAATCCTGCTTTGAATTCACAAAAGTGCTAAGTATCCTAAACACTTCTAGATGAAGACATGCAAGGAAAAGGGGTATGTACATAAAATGCAAACTTACCAATTTCTACTCCGAGGGAGGAGTTAAGTATTGCACCAGCAGATGAAACTACAGCACAAGATGAAAATCCTTGTTGGTATAATTTGCTCAGTGGTATTCGTGGAAAATACTTTTCCCATCCCAAATTTGAAAAGGGAGCCTCCTTGCCATCCAATGTCCTCACATGAGCTCTCTTCTTTAATTCACAAAGGAGTTCTTGTGGAGTCAATTTCCTTGAGTTATGCTTGCCTGTGAAAGTAACTCCGAGCTTATTCGCCCTAAGGTATTCCCTCCTAGCTTTCTGCAGGTGAGGAGTTAGCATCTTTGAAGACACATTACCCTTCCAAAGTTTCTGTAAAAAGGATTTGGACATGGATGATGAAAATCCATTCCAGTCGTCTGACTCATCAAACATATGTTGATTCTTTCGTGCATTCCTTCTGCTTTTTCTGAGATGTGCATGGGCACCTTGGCGATATCTTCCACCATTGCCTACTGGCATCCTCCCAGCAGCTGAATGAATACTGGCATGTAAATTATCTTGGCTGGAATCTCCATGATACCTTCTAACTGGGGTTTCTAGTTTCCTTGAAATGATAAACTCATCTTCACTCTCAAAATAATGCTCCATATCAACCATATTTTTAATACTATCCGGGCCTAATTTAAAAGAATCTACAACATCTTCATTAAGGAGGTCACTGTCGTCAATAGCATATGATAGTGATTGATCCTGGCGTGCTCCCATTATGGCCCTCTGCTTACCTTGAATTGGTAAAAGTTTTTTAGCGTCTATGTAAGAAAAGGAACTTGGCACCGGTTCTACCGAGTTGCTGTCTGTAAAATAGATGAATATCACGAAAAAGAGGAGACCCCAAGCGCAGATACCACATAGCATAAGTTGTTTCCATTGTTTCAAGTTTGGTTTCATGGCTTGGTCTGCTCTGAGTTTTCTGGTACGTATCCTTTCAAGCTGAAGTAACTGTAATGAAAGTTACAAAATATGGTTAGACACACAATTGAGATACTCCATTGCCATATGCATATTTAATAGTAATGTGCATGCAGAACAAATTAATGTATTTCCATATGAAAACCACTGTACAAGCCATTCAAAATACTATTACTCAAATCAAGTGGAAAGTTGGTGGCCTTTAATGTGCATTCCTTTACTCTAAATGAACTATAATCACCATGTTATGTTTTTAAGCATCCTAAACGCCTGTGTACTCAACTCCTAATTGACCAAATGTACTTGTTAATTCACAAATAAAATGAACATGATCATGCCCGAAGAGTGCAAATTAGTCCTAAACAAAGTGACTGTGTTGCAGTGCCATCTTAACATATGGGATTCACCATGGAGCCCGTAGGTGCGGGTGGTGAGGGCACCTCTCATGGGCCAGTCTTCAAGGCTGCGATCTCCACAACCAGCCCTGCTCAGGGGCACCCGCTACCCAGACCACCGCTTATGTTGCCTATTTGCGGTGTGCACCCAGGCACCATGAGCGCTGGTCTGGGTAGCAGGCGCCCACTGAGCAAGGCCAGTTGGTGAGGTCGCAATCTCCCTCTAACCGACCCAGCGCTAAGCCTGTGCGAGGTATGTCACTCACAACCTCGGCTTCGATGAACTCTAATCGTAAATTGATGCAAAGTGCTGGAAGATAGAAGAGGACAGAATAAAGGTAAGAGATAGGGAGAAAGGGGTATAGAAGACGTGTATATGGGTAGGGCATGTGTGTAAGGGCATTGTACGTTTATATGTGTGTGTATGGGCAGGCACGTGTAAGGGCAGCGAATATGTGTGTTTGTAAGCATGTGTGTGTAAGAGCAGTGCATGCGTATATGGGTGTGTAAGGGCAGTGCATATGTGTATATGTATGTATATGGGTAGGTGTTTGGAAGGGCAATGTATGTGAATATTTATGTGTAAGGACAGCATATATGTGTGTTTGTAAGCAGGCGTCTGTAAGGGCCGTGTATGTGTATATGTGTGTTTATTAGCAGGCTTTTGTAAATATGTGTATATGTGTGTGTATGGGCAGTGTATATGCGTATATGTTTGTGTATAAGCAGGCATCTGTAAGTGAGGTGTATGTGTATGGAGTGGCGTTTGTAAGGGTCATGTATGTGTATATGTGTGTGTGTGTATGAGCAGTGCATATGTGTGTGTGTAAGGGCAGTGTATGTTTACATGTGTGTGTATAGGCAGGCATGTGTAAGGGCAGGGTATATGTGTGTGTGTGGGCAGTGTATGTGTGCATGGGCATCCACTGTTCAACATCATATCACTGCCCACCAGACTGATAGCAGTTAGCCCTCCCCTGCTCTCTCTTACATGTGCACACACGTACATACTTCTGTTGATTAACCCTCACATCATGTTTTTTTTGTGGTGGGGGTAGGGGCCCCAGTGCATTGCTTTACCCAGGGCCTACAATGTTGTTAAGTCAGCCCTGCTGTGCTGCGAAACAAGGGTGACTACATCTGCCATGTTTTCCAGGACACAGTATGTGGGATGTATAGGCTCATGGAAAGGACCCAATTAGTTAGTTACACATTCTCATAATGCAGGGCAGCAATTTTACCTGGACTGGTCAGCAATATGTAAAAATTGTCATGGAAAACATCAGCGTATTTCAGTTTTTTGCCTAGTTTCAGTTTCTACTATAGTTTTAATATGAAAAAAACATTTGTTCAGCAAACAAACCTTATCGTCTAGTCTAAAAAGTTACACAAGGATTAAATGAATACTAAAACTTACACATAAGTAACATAAATATTAATGAAACAATACGTTCAGTAGCATAAATAAGGGCAATAACATTGTCGGCTGTAAGTAAACCTGTTTAGCATAAAAAAATGTACTCGCTTCAAAAAATCTACAATTTATCTTTGCTTACAGTGCAATACAAGCTGGAAGAAAGAGCAGAGGACAAGAATGCAGCGTTGTTATAATACTATTATACTGTTATATATTGATGCTATTATACTTTATGTGGAAGTTGACATTTAGCCGGCTAACATCAAGCCAGGTGAATGCTTTGCAATGCTGGTTCTCAATAAAAGGAAACATGGCATTACAATATTAATAAGGTAACAGTAACAATGCTTAAGCTCAACTGGCTCCATTTACATTACATTTATACAAAAATAGGGGATGGCACAAACTAAAAAGCATAAAAGGCATACACATTCAGATTCCTGGGATGCTGCTAGAATAATAATGACCAATAAGTAGATAAAAGAAAGGAAAAAATCAGCACATACCCAGCGAATACCATTCAAAAAAACACCTAAGGCATAAATAATGGGGATTCTGGCTTTATAGGGAGATGGAATACCTAATATTTATGCTAATATGGTATTCGCTGGGAATGTGCTGAATTCTTGCTTGGTTTTGTGTACTTATTGGTCATTATTATTCTAGCAGTAACCCGGGAATTTAAAAGTGTCTATGCCTTTTTTGCATTTTAGGTTGTGCTCTTCTCTATTTTTTTTTTGCTATGAATATTTACAGGTTCTCACCAAACCTGAGGGTAGAGAAGCTTCTCCTTTCACACAAGTGCCTCATTAATGGTGTCCAGGGAAGGCTTTACATTGCTTGAGAGTTTCTTTTGGGTTAAAATGAAAAGCGGTCCCGCTTAGTCAGCTTAGTTGGAAGCAATACAGCCATGAAAAATTAGATCGGGGTACTTTGACATAGTGTCGGGCTAAGCAAAATGTGGCCACATATTGAAACGCAATACCCAATATTTATGCATTGTATACGTGTTTATTGAATGGTATTCGCTGGGTATGTTCTGAATTCTTTCTTTGTTTTGTATGATATAATGTACACATGCTATATTACATCCTGTTTCTCATCTTCTCGTCTAGCCTTTGTATAACCCTGGGCCACCTGCTGATCGTGCTGCATTTACTTGAACAATTCCCACTCCATAAAATCTAATGATGAAAATATATTACATCTGCTAAACTCAAGGCGAACAGCTGTGGTGTTCCTTGACCTTCTCTCATACCACCCATACCATTATGCTTTCATTTTCCCCCAAGCTATCATCAGATAGCTCAGTTTAAAACACATTTTTCTCTGTTGTGTCTGCCAGATATTGTGGCTACATGTTAATAAAATACACAATTATGTTTCACATCCTATATTTTACTGAAAAAGTATAGTTAAAATAATACCATTTGATACTTGTTATCATTTCAACATCCTTTTATGTAATATTCATACATGCTTAATTGCTGCATGTCAATGCCAGAAGGAACACAAAATAATACTTCATCAACACAAGTTCCAACAAAATGTCTGAAACTAATCAACCAAAAGAAAATCACCCACGCAAGGTAACACTAATTATTATATTAGAGTCTGCATAAATCTGTATATACCATGGACCAAAAGCACCCTGTGTAACCACATATACTTTAATTTGTACATATATGTGATGGTGAACTAGGGTGACCTAAGATTAATTGTACTTAAGGGTCACTAATAATACTTATCATAAAAGGAAACCATACGACATAACACAACAATGGTGAAATGTAGTATACCCCTATCACTTTGCTATTAGAAACAAGCATTCACAAAAAAAGTGGGTGAGGCAATGGCTGCTCTAATCCTACACCTACACCAGGTTTGATGGTGGGTAAGGTAGGCAAAATGGGGGCATCCCCTGGGCTGTGTGTGTGGAGGATAAAAATTAAGTTCTATTAATATGGGGTGGGATGTCCCCTGTACCAAAATCTTGTCCCAAAAGTAAAAAGTATGGGTATGCTCAAACCCATAGATTATGGTGAGTGGCTCAAGAAAATTAGTTTGCTGTCGGAATAAAGTTTGTTAACCATGGTAAAAATACCCTAAAATCTACTCCATTTTTTATGGACAAAGATTAATGCACTGATCAGCCTGTGCTCGTTAATTTTAATTTAACTTCTTTGGCGAATACAAAGTCTTATATTTCATCTAAAATGAATGAATATTATGCTTCTTGTGGATTTCAAATATATTGCAATATTCTTTATTTATCCAGTATATTTTTGTTTGCTCTGCTGAAATCTTATAAATCATTATTGACCATTTTAAGATTTCCAGACATAATGTTATTCAAAGCTGAGTAGGGCTTGTCATCGCAAACTGTGGATGAAGTATGTCACAGAAAATGATTTGTAAAAGAGTCAAGAACAAGTTGTTAAGTTAAACTGACATAAACACAACTATCACTATATCAACAAAGTCAAAATCCGTGAGTCACATCACTAAATCCAGCCTAGATTTGTACAGCAACTGATATGCTGAAACACTTTCAAATGTAAGTACATATGACATTAAACATAAACACTTCTGATCTTCTTTTATAATCTGCATTTTTTGTTTTCCTACTTAACCCTTAATCTTCAAAATGTACTTATTTTTCAAGGCAAGGTTTACTTGGACCATTATAAAACTATTATGAGACCTCATTATTTCACAAAATAGGGTACATCAAGGTACAAAGAGGTTATATAAAAAAATTCTGGTGTGAAGTTTAAAAGTGGTCTTGACACCAAAGGAAATTATATAGACAAGGCCATTATTCAAAATGTGCACCATAATCAACTTTTATAAAACATATGGTATATTATATTTTTATTTTATTTATATAGCTCCAACAGACTTGGAAGTTCGGGGAAGACCTCACCGTAACACGCCACCATTTTGGTTTGCCAGGTTATGTCCGTGGAGAGGAGGACAAAGAAATAAAATACTAGATTACACATTGAAGATTGAAGAGAGAAGATAGAAGATGCAAAAGCGGAAGTGGTCAGCAGAAGCGGAAGTGGTCAGCAGAGAAGGTAGGGAAACATTTAGAGAGTTTGAGAAAGAGAGTGGACATCTTGCCAACCACTGCATCTACAGTTCTCAACATTGCCTGTTTCTTTGCGATTCTTCAATTGAGCTGGAACAGATCTCTTGAAACCCCCTGTGTTAAAATGTGTTCCTAGGGAAACCCTTGCTGATGCAGTACCTTGTGTCTTGTTGTTGTACTCAGTCTTGCCATGCTGTATGACTTTTGACATGTAACTGTCTTGTTAGTGAGTTTAGCTGTTCCAGATTTATTCCTCCTACAAAGCTGTTTCCGTTTCAGTTAATTATTGTGTTTCAACCCACATATTAAATTAATGATAGTTAACGTCTGTTTGGTATAATTGTTTAATCATAAACCTAACTATATGCCTGAAAAATCCCTGACTTTGTGCAAGTGAACCTCAAAGAATGTATGTTGACTTGAACTCAAAGGGGGGGGAGGGGTCACACCAAACATGGATTTGATTTAGATTTTTTCTTCTGTACATTCACTTTGCATTTTGTTAAATGTATTTTGTTAAATGATTAAATAAACTGTTAATGTGTCTATTACAGAGACATTCAAAAAGTGGTGGTCAATGTTTCAGCTAACCCTTGCAGTGTTTGTGTGTATAAAGAGATATATAGTTATATATGTATATTTCATTATGTAGTATTTGCTCTACTCCTAATTTCATTTACATATATAATATGGACATATGGAACGTTGTATGAATATATTGTGTATTCATTTCTTAAATAAATATGGTATTTTTTATAATTTACACCCTCAAACCATTCATACAAATGAATTAATTTTTGGCTGCAAGTTGCTGTACCTTAAGTGTAAGGTTATGCTGTCATTGCCTTCAGGTAGTTTCAATAAATTACACTGTTCAATGTTTCCCAGTGGAGCTATTGACTGTAAGCAGATGCCTGCCAAGCCACAGGAAAAACATTGAGATATACTGTACATATAGTTTTCTTTTTTTTATGCCCACATAAATCTGCGTCTTTAGGTTAAATGACTGCATACAAAATGTCTGCATTTGTGACGGAATATATATCTTTAAAGTCAAGGTTAACAAAAACTGTACTCCAAGAAGGCATATAACAAGAGTAGTCAACATGTGGAATTCCAGCTGTTTTTTTAAACTATATACTTAATCATACTAAGCAATAGAAACACATTTAAATGTTAAAAAACACTCACTTATATGAAACAAGGCATCTACTTATTTATATTTCAATCAGCAGTACTTGGCTTCATGAAAGACTGTTTAATAGTTATATATAGTTTAAGTTCAAGAATCATCCACATATGCAAACCCATCATAGATTGCATATTATATACAACCTTGTCATGTAGCCCTAAAAACCATGACACTAAGAAGTACCTTTTAAGAATGTTGAGGGAGCAAAAGGAACGTGATTCACGTACCCCACCACCACCTTTATTCTAATTTGTAGAAACATTCAAGCTTTATCATACCTTTCTGACTTTATCCCCAGTTTTGTATGTACAAGTTAAATTCCATAAACTTGTGTCGTTTATGCTACATTATATAAGCGTACTATCATATTTTTTTTCTCTAAAACATGCTGTGGGAGATTATCCAACTGCGAAATTAACCATGTGAAATAAAGTGGCAGGGCTATGACAAGCCTTCACATTTAGCTGGTGAGACACCAAAGGAAACTACATATGGGTCTGGTTATTTAGAGACCTTTATGAACTACACCAAAACAAATTTGTCACACTTTTTAACATTCTTTATCAAGATTTGCAGGACTAAACATTCGCAGATATACATTTTCAGGCTTCTGTTAATCTGGTCAAGATGTAACTTTTACAGTGCTTTCTATATGTGTTCCAGACTTGATTGCTCTCGATTGCTATGTTATAGAAGCCCCAAACACAACAGAAGGAACCACCATCTGACTGCAAGTACTCCCCCTTTGATGGTAAGGGAGAATGTGGGCGTGAAAGGGTTAATGATAAAAAACAGCCCTCAGGCTTACTTGTAGCTCTGTTTACCCCACAACTTTGTTCGGTGTCACGAGCAAGTTCTATTTAAAAATACCTAAAAAGGCTTTGGTGAATAGCTAGAACACTATAAAAAACTAATTTGCTCAAAAAAGTAAAAGTTTTGAATCAGTAAAACTGTAACATGATAACGGATATCCCAAAAAGCTAAGAATTCAAAATTTAATCACAAAAGTTGATTTAGATTTAATGTGAGAACTATAGTCACAGTGCTTTAATACAAGAATAACGGTTACAGAGAACTTACAAGAATAGGGATAAAACCCCCCCCAGAAAAACAAAAGTAAAATAACCTTTGGGAATCTCCCAGTTATAGTCCTTTGTCAAAAGATGATCAATAAAGGAAATTCTAATTTGTATTCTCAGGTTCCCATTCTTTTAGGAATTCCCCTTCCTTTTGTCTCTGGGAGACCACCCATTTGATGTCACATGGCAGCGGAGTGTGTAGCCCAGGAACTTCACGACACTCCTAATGAGGTGGGTCGTAAACCCTGGCAGCACACTCTTGCCAGATATGTTAATACATCATATTCCCATGCTATGGTACACTGTACATTAATAACACTGAGATGATCACGTTCCCCATGCTATTACAAAGCACCCCTTACCTACCTGTCATATAGTCGCCCATTGTTCCTAGGCCCTGTTTAACCCTCTCCTGCCATGTTTCCTATAATTCTGAAAGTAAGCACACAGAAAATCTTTATGTCATGATTCTACTGTGGAAACTTAACCATATTCCTCAAACCATAACTCTAAAGATGTTAGGTGCTGTGTCCCCTATACTCCAGTACCTGGTCCCCTGTATGATTTTATGGCACCCACGACAAGACATCTGACATCCATTGTAGATGCTCTGCTTGGTCCCTCTTAATGCTCCGCTAACTTTATGGTGAGCTCTGGCCAGGATTCCAGATAACATTTATGCCATCTTTTTATGCCATCTTTTTATGCCTTGTTAACCCTTAAGATAAGCAGTCCCAAATATTTTGTTTTGGTACAATACTTTGCATTGTAGCAGAGTGTCATTTTTTCAGTGTTGTCACATGAAAAGTTATAACAAAATATTTACAAAAATGTGAGGAGTGTACTCACTTTTGTGAGATACTGTAGGTAGTTAAAACTCATGGGGATGTTGAAATGGGAGCTTAAAATATAGCTGGTAAATAAGAATTTGAGCATGAACAATGAAGAATATATATTATTCTTTTTTGTTGTGAAATAATATACATTTTATTGCAAGCTCACACAATTGATGCTCTCTTCTTCTTACATACCATACAGAATGTGTGTGTTAATGTTATTTCACTGTTACACCCCCCCATTGTATTAGCGCTACAAAATTGCTGGCGCTCTATAAAGTGCAATGGAATGTTTTAAAAACAATCATTTCGAGGTTAGTAATCAGTCATATACCGTATTGGCTCGAATATAGGCCGCACTTTTTTCCCCCACTTTAAGTTTTTAAAGTGGGGGTGCGGCCTATATTCGGGGTCTAGCGCCCGACGCCCGGGACATGCAGTCCCGGGCGCCGGGCAGGCAGCGGGGTTAAGATACAGATCCCCCGCAGCGGTGCAGGGGACCTGCATCCTTCTCCCCGATACGCTCAGACAGCCTCCCCTGCCAGCACTT